>NC_051179.1:82687714-82798705 GCF_013339695.2 Rhipicephalus sanguineus | reverse complement strand
TGGTCCCCAGTACTGATCCCTGAGGCACCCCTGACGTAACATCAGTTATTGCAGACTGTTCGCCGTTTACAACTGCGCATTGTCGCCTCTCACGCAAATATTCAGCAACCCATGCAATAACTTGGTGATTAATGTCAAAGCTGGACAGTTTTTGCAGTAATAAGTAGTGCGAAACGGTGTCGAACGCCTTCTGAAAGTCGAGGAAAATACAATCCGAAGAGTTATCGTCCAGTGCTGCTGCTAAAACATGTGTGAACTCTACCAGTTGTGTGACGCACGATAGTTCATGTCTAAATCCGTGCTGGTTTGAGTTCAATAAAGAATTACTATCTATATGCTTAACAATGGCGGTATATAAAACGTGTTCAAGAATTTTGCAGCACACAGAAGTGAGTGAAATGGGGCGGTAGTTATTGATAACGTTGCGCGGGCCAGATTGAGCAACCGATGCCATTTTCCAGTCAGTCGGGAGAGAACTGTGTTTTAAGGACTTTTCGTAAATGACTGTTCGCAATCTCGTGAAGTGTTGGCGATTTAGAAATCCTTGTGATACCAAGCATGAACTATAGTCTGCAAAGGCCGGTTAGCAGTAAAAAAGACCTCAAGTCACGCACTTCTAGAGAGGTACACGGAATCATGCAAACAGAAAAGCAGAGTGCACAGAGTTCCACTTCAACTATAATTACACAGAAATACAGGCTTTTTTTTTTTTTGTAGCCGCTACAGCAAGAAGTATATTGGTTCAGTCGCACAACACCATTTATATTGTAGTATGGGCAGAACACAACCTAAGCACGTACAAATAAAGCAAGAAAAAAAAAAAAACATCGAGCACAGTGGAAAACACGACTGTCGCCGAAGGCCAATACCCCATTGATTGGCGGATTGCACTTCTCACACACGTAATAGGAACGTTAGGACGGCTTCGTGCATTAATGTGGCAATGGAGGGCGTATATACCACCATTGGGCTGTAGTCAACGCGCTTTCTTGGATATGTGCAACACTTAATTGGATATGTGCCGCCGACCGCCCATCCATACTACACTGCTAACGCCGCGACGGTGAGCCCAATCTCGCAACAATGTGTTGCGAGTAGGCCAAGTAGGCTGCACCAACATAACTGGACGGAAGGAGGCTTTCTAAAGACGACATTTATATGTACACACGCGGGGCAGCTGTTCCGATTGTTATTGTATGGACGTAACCCTAATGGACGTGTGATACATCAACACGGGCACGCAAACCGTACTTACATCAAGTTCGATGGAGACCTGCAGTTATTTCACTTTTATTTCACTAACCGTGATCGCCCCAAACTGAGGTTGACCGCCTCAACGAAGCTAAGGAAAAGGCAGCACCCGAGACGATGGCTGAAGGCAGCGTGGCTCCGGCGGAGGCCGAAATTAACGTCTTCCTAAAGTGCGTCAGCTGGTCTGTCTCGACAACAGAGCTGCTGATACGCGAAACAGTCCGGCAAAACAAGCCACGCACGTCTCAATACATAAGTGATGCTGGTAAATCGGTGATACGACAGTGATACTGAATGTATGGCCGCTTAATTCAGCGAGCGGCCGTGCTGAACGTTACAGTTACAGTGGATAGGTGCAAACGTCTAACCTTTCACACCGACCACAAGGTGACCACCCCTAACTTACGTCAAATATTCTCAGGGAGAGTAGATTAAAAACAGCAAGGAGTTGTTTTAGTCTGCGCATAGGACGCGTAACAACGGAGGCATAATTGCACCGTGGACAGTTACGTCTGGGCGTAACGATAGCGACGGCTACGGTTACGTCTGGACGTAACCCTAGACGCATCGTTAAATAAAAGTGATGGTTCAAGTACACTTCGCCCAAATGACTTTCCAACTGTAAGCGATCGATCCACGCAAAGCACGCACTTACCACACATACATGTCCGCCAGAGTACAAGCTGTGCGTCAGACAGACATTCACAAATCACGTAACTCATGGCCTTTATCTCATACTCGTACAGCTCGTTATCATATCTGACAGATTTGGCAATGGTCCACTGAACGTTTGGCAATGGTCCACTGAACATCGCAGGAACGAAAGCGGCAACGACTTGCTACGACTTCTACAACATACACAACGCGATCACGTCCCTACGGTCAGAGGTGGTTCTCGTTAATGCGCACAGTTCACGCTCAATATCAACACCAGTACAGTAGTGCGTAGTGCCGTGCCTCCCCTGCCAGCACCCACCACGCAAGCCACACAAACGGGCCACGCAGAGCACGCACTTACCACACATACACGTACGCCACAGTACAAGCTGTGCGTCAAACAGACACATTTCACAAATCACGTAACATATGGCCTTTATCTCATGCTCGTACAGCTCGTTATCATTGCTTATAGATTTGGCAGTGGTCCACTGAACCGGAGGACATCGCAACAAAAGCGGCAACGATTTGCTACGACTTCTACAACACACACAGTTCTCGTTAATGCACACAGTTCACGCTCAATATCAACATCAGTATAGTAGTGTGCCTTCTCTGCCAACACTCACCACGCAAGCCACACAAACGGGCCTGAACTAAACACTTTACCTGAACGCTACTCTGCCGCCACCTACTTATACACTTCAAGCCAAGTCAAGCCGGTTTTAAGCGGCTAAATGGGTGAACCGAACGCTTTGCCCACCTAACGTCTCCTTCCACCCGGTGGAAGGAGACACTGCCGTTTGTATAGCAATAAACTCCGATACCGAGGTCATTCGATGATTATTTGGAAAGGTGTTGCAACGCCCCCTTAAAGGGACACAAAAGAGAAAAACGATTTTTCTCGCAGTAGTAAATTACTCTTTCACAGTTCCAAAATCACCAGGGTTTCCCCAAGAAAACGCGCGAAAAGAAGCTGCGGGTGGCGAAGCCAGCTTGAAATTTCCGCATCAAACTTCGTGACGTCATAGATTTTGACGGCATCTGCTAGGTCCTACGTAGTTCCTAATCAGTAAAGATGGAGTACATTTCGTTGAGCCAGCAAAAAATACGAAAATTACGCTTTGAAATTCGCGACATCACGTGCGGCGATTTCGGCGCGAAATTTGAAAATGAAACTTTGACCTCGATTTTCTCCTCTATTAATAAAACTATGACAGTGAAACTAACGACGTTAGAGTTTTCACACTACAATTTATCAATCTAAACCGATTCATTGTTTCACTTTAGTGTCCCTTGAAATGTATTCCTTGCGCAAATGTTCCCATTACCGGAAGAGGAAGGGAACACATTGTCCCCCAATGAAAGCTCAAGAGCCTTTTTTTTATTTTATTCTGATTTACCTATAGCATGTACTACATACTGTAGATGGAAGAAGTGAACTCAGGCACGCGAACACCACACTGGCGCAGCGTGATCTCAAACTTTTCAAACATCATTCCCGATGCATTGTTCAAGCTGTGAGCATTGGAATTGGCGCAGCCTAAAAGATGTCGAAGATGTGTCCCTGGCTTTCGAGATAAATGTACGTCACAACGTATAAGATATATATTTACCGTGCTAAAGCACCATGCACTTTCCGATATCGCGAGTGCGTTCTTCCACGAGGGCAGAAACGCGATAAGAAAGGTGCAGAGCGAACGAAGCTCGCGTGACAATAACACGAGAGCGTGTCATGGGAAACGAGTCTGAAGGGATTTTTCGCTACTACTCTACGCAAGGCCGTTCACGTGTGCCCTCATTACAGGCAGCGTATCGCTTCTCGTACAGAGAAGAGCACCTAGCGTCAATTTTGACGTGTGCACGTCGTCTACTCAGCCGCACCGCTGCTGCTTTCAAGACAGGGGCCAAGATCGGGTCGCAGCGGCAGCAGCAGACTGCAGCCTTTCTACAGACGTCACGCTGCATATACATTGTTGGCGACCAGGGCGTTCCCTCCTCTGACGTGCACGCGTTTCACCGTCGACAGGGAGGGGAGGCCATCGATCTGGCGTCACCCTCTCCGTCCGGCACAAGATTGCTGCGAACGCGTGCATAATATAGGTTCCGGCTTTCCTCTCACGGTGACCCACAGCGCGACGACGACGACGACGACGACGACGTTTCGTGGATTTTGTCCCACGCCGCATAACAAAGCGTAAAGCTGTGAAGTGGGCTGGTCTGAATATCGCGTCGTATACAAGGTCATGCTCGTGACATCCTTGCGGATTTGCATGGCCAGGTTTTGTGTATAACGAATATTTCACGCGTTCATTTCGATTTCTCAAACGCATCTTCGTCACACGAGTCCCGCAAGCCGCCTGACCACCAGGAGTCCGACACGAGGTACTCTATAGGCCTCGAAACTTTGTCTTTTCGACCAATAAATGTTTTCACCGCCACCGACGCAAGCCACCTCTTGCTTTTATACTATACACAGCCGAGAGTGACCCACTTCTCTGGGACGGATGAAAAGATCAGGTTCGTTATTCACAAAAGCACGTTGTAACAAGGAAACGTTCCTAAGAAAATGTTAATTTTCGGGTGATCATGAGGTTGCGGATTAGTGAAGGCAGCCGGCCGCTGACAAAAAAACACCCACGAGCGAGAAGCTTTTAAAAGAATGAACCGCTACAAAGCACGGTCCCTATATGCATGTATACAGAGCCTGTTGGTTCCAGTAACAGTCCTGCATTCCTTATTTGAACAACTTCTCGTCGCTTCGAGCCACCATCGTTCCCTTGAAGTCTGTCTTGTTCGGACACGCAGAGTCATTAGCTTCGCGAGTGAGCTAATAATTGTCGCTCAGTGAGACCCTTATGTTTTGTGTTTTGTGTATTGCGTAAAATCGATGTGTCTCGCTTCCAAATTGGCATAGCAGCGTAACTTCTACACAATGCGTCGCGGAAGAGTCAAAGACTATATTCAAGAACGATGGACCCTCTCCTTGAGTCAATTGAACGCCTCGCGTGTGCCACTGCACGTCCTTCGAAACTCAACGACCTGCTCTGGGAGCTTGGCTCGTCGAGTCGATGAAAGATAAACCTCTGAGGAAACTATCCTGAGACATTGGGCGGTACGCATTATTACATTCCCAAGGCAACAAAAGCCGTATACATTTTACAGGTGTCAGTGAGCTGTTTGCGCATGTTCATGTGCTCACACTTAACTGCCCCCTGTTTAGTTTTCTTACCTTTGATTTCTTCTTATCTAGCATATATATATATATATAATATATATATATATATATATATATATATATATATATATATATATATATATATATATATATATATATATATATACTTTTTTTTCTAGTCTATAAATTTTTATCCTTTCAGAGTAGCCAACGGACCACGTCCTTAATGCCGCCTTGGCATCTCTTGTCCGATGTCTGTGGCACGCTGGATCTTTCGTTCTTTTCTTTTTTTTTTTTGAAATGTTCAATTAACAACTCGCCAGCTTGCTGTTTCGATCTTGGTTAATCTCCCTGCATATCCCCTTTTAATGTTCTCTTTCTCCCTGTTGATCCGTCTGATAGCCGCGCTAGCTACGCAGCTCGTTAATATTGTAGCCTTTCGAACTAAACGACGCCCATGTCTAACCAGCACCTTTAAGCGAGGCATGCAACTCACACCGCACTGCCGGTTCCGCAAAACCGCGCACCGCATGCACAACACACCCACTGCGACCCCCAGTCGAGAGCGATAAGCTCGGGCCCCTTCGTGCCGGGGTCACGTCCCGGTCTCGGAACCCAGGCGGCCCTGACACTCACTACAGCGCAGCCGGGCCGCAGCCGGGGTCCGTTGCGTCGCCAACCGTCCCAGCGAACGGCCAACGCCCAGCTATATCTTCGGGGAAGCACCATGCACACACACGCACGCACGCACGCCTCTCTCATCCTCGCATGTAGGCTACCTCCTCGCCCACCGTGTCATTCACGCACGGTTAATTTCCCGAGCCCCAGCAACATGCACGCAGGAGCCTTTTCCATTCCCCGCGCCGATTTTCCTTTTTGGCCTTCGCCGCATACACATATATTCGTTAGGCTTTTCGTATTTTTTTGCCGTGATAAACTGGACAGGCTTTTCGCGTCTAGTCCACGCGTGATCGCTTAGGTGACTGTTCTTTTAATTATTTTTTTTTCGTCCCATCTCTGCCTTCCACTGCTTTCCAAGCGCCATTTTTGCTTTCTGCGCTCTTTTCAATCACCGAGACGCGACGACGTCATCGTCTGGGCTATCATCGCAACGTGACTCACATTATACGATACGTGCCGGGACCGCGTGCTTTCTTTTTCCTTTTATTAGTTGTCGCGTGTTTTCTTGTTGTAATTGCTGTTGAATTATAGACTAGGCCGCGCGCTCCGCCTAGTATAGAGCAGTCAGCGGAAACACATGGGGCGTCTCGCAAAGACCGCGGTTTAAGCACCGTGGGACAGACCTTATGCGAAGGCGTGACTACTGGCCCACTGAACTGGTCAATGAAACAGTTGTACTCTCTTTTTCTGCGTTCCCTCCACCTTGCCTCTTTTCTGATAAATTATGTCTCGCGCCTATAAGCGTATCGCGGTCGTTGGGAGACCAAACACAGAAAAGTAAGCAGTCAACCACTTCGCGCTGGAAGAGTATACCGTCTGCGTTGATGCCTTTTTGGTCGTAAGGTGCGCAGAGTGTGAAGGAATTGTAATTATGCCAGTGAAGTAAAAAAAAAAATTGGCCGCGTATCTGCGTGCTTCGCTGCAAATGTCGTCTAAAGACGATAGAAGAGGCGCTGCGTGAGATATGGACGCCATCTGGCAATACGTCGGGAAACACGAGTGCTGTGTTGCGGGCTGGTAGTCCCGGCGCAGCGGCAGGCGAAGACCGGCGGTGACCAACGCGACCGGTGGGGACGCCGGCCAGCCCGAACACGCTGTTTGGCGCGATGCGCCGAAGGAGAAGAAACGTCCGCACCCAACGAGTACTCTCCACAAACTCTCTTACTTACACGTCGCCTGGGTAAAACAGGAATGCCAGAGCGGCGCCCCCTGTCATTCGTACAATGCAATACTGAACCGAAACCGAAACACAACATGAGCTTGTGCAGAGGGCACGGAGGAAGACAAGTTTCAGCGCAGTCGCATTTTCAGCGCACCTTAAGAAACTAGGGTTGTAACATTGTAGGGCGAGTAGGGCCAGAAGGACCGTCACGACGAAAACCTGCCTCCTCAGTCGTATTCGCCTGTAACGTTGGTGTGGCTTCGCGTTCCCTCCTCCGCTCCTGGCCTTTCCACAAAGCTACTGCCTAAGTACGAAGGCCCCTACCGCGTCCTACGTCAAGCATCCCCAGTTAACTATATGATTGAGCCTGTTCAATCATCTACGGACCGCCGTCGTCGCGGCCGCGAGACTGTTCACGTCGATCGACTGAAGCCGCATTATGACCCACCAGTTGTACCTGTTCCTTAGGTCGCCAGGAGGCCAGGATGGCTCCTTTTCCGCGGGGGAGTGATTTGTAACATGGTAGGGCGCAGACAAGAACGCCTGCGAAAGAAGACGACGAAGACGGTTGTTGTTGGCGCTCGCGCTTGCTCGGCTTGGACCGCTGATCGCTTCAGCTGTGGCAATCTTTTAATAAACGCGTTACTGTCTCAACGTTAAACGCATACCATCAAGGTCTTTAAAATTGCGTATCTATGTATTTTCTGTTAAAGGAACACACCGCCTAATACTTACCTAGTGATGTTGCGCCTCAGATATGCGTAATGTTTGCTTTTTGATCAACAATGTACACAAGTATGAACCTATTCAGCCGTTCACGATGGCTGGCCCTTGGGCAAGTGGTTCAACTTTGGCCGAGTGACTGAATCGAGGGACGTGCCAACAAACAGAAAGACAGACAGAAGGACAGACAGAAAGACCAAAATTTCTGCGTTTAAGTTCCCCAAGAAAGACTATCGTCTTTAAAAAAACAAAAATACGCGGACATCGCATTGTAAGCGTCCGTCAATACAGTACTTTAGCATAACATTACCGCCATGAAATTACGTTAGCACGCCTCGGTGGTACACTGGTTAGTGCGCTCAGCTGCTGACCCCAAAGTCGCGGGTTCGATACCGGCCGCGCCGGTCGCATTTCGATGGAATCGAAATGCTATAAACCTGTGTACTGTGTGACGTCAATGCCGGAGCCCTCCGCTACGGCGTGCCCCATAATCATACCTGGATTTTGGCACGTAAAACCCCGCAAATTATTAAATTACGTTGGCACTTCCTCTTAACGTTCACGTGTATTCGGTAGCAAGCAGTACCGGTAACGGTAGAAGTGAAACGCTGCGCTGAGTGCTGCTGCTGAAGAGGAATTAACAGTAGGGACGTCGAGTGAGTGAGTGAGTGAGTGAGTGAGTGAGTGAGTGAGTGAGTGAGTGAGTGAGTGAGTGAGTGAGTGAGTGAGTGAGTGAGTGAGTGAGTGAGTGAGTGAGTGAGTGAGTGAGTGAGTGAGTGAGTGAGTGAGCACTTATTCCGCCGTGCAAATGTGTGAGACAGGAGCGAAAGACGGGGAGATAGAGGGAGAGATAAAAAGCTCACGGGGTCGTGGATAAATTTGTTTGTTTTTTTTCTTCTAGAAACATTTGCAAACAGAACAGGTGCGCTTTGGCGTACACAGCCAATAATCTGCCTTTCACAACACGCGGCACTTTTAAATGCAGTTCCCGCTGTCTTTAAACCTGGGGAGCACTCTCTACTTTCGTGTTTGATTGTTTACGAAAGCGAGCCCGTCGCGCAGTTTTTACGATAGTCCGAATCCTTCACAGCGCACGGATGAAATTGGGGAGCCATTTGTCTAATTAGAAATACCACGGCCGGGCTAGACCACGCGCGCGAGCGCGCGTGCGGTCTAGCCCGGCCGTGGAAAGACCACGGTGTTTACTGCACGTTCAGATGGGGGGCGCAGCTGTAGAGTCCCTGAGAAGGCGGATCAAGCCGTGACCGCAGTTAGGTTAAGGTGGCTAGTTAGGTACTGCGCCTGGTCGGCGTGTCGTTTACCGCTAAGCGAAGCGTTAAGCGGTCCTCCGAACCGGTGAGCTCTCCATACCGTTACACCGTGGCGCCTCTGTAGGCAAGGGAGGGGCATCAAATATGTACACACGTTGTTTCATCTCGGAATGGTTTGAAACACTTCTTGACGCGAAAGCTGTGTGTGCGCCGAAAACACGTGGGCTTATGGAACAACCAGACGGGCTTTCGTTGATATTTCGCGGTGTCCTTGCACTGCGCACACGAACCCACGAACACGGAAAAAGAAACAGACAACACGAAGTGATCGAGAACTCCCTTCTCCTTACACGTCCACGCGCGTCATCTGTGCAACACAAGAAGCTCTGTCCCCTGTCTTAAAGAACTTCTAAGGCATGCACCAAATACTTTATTAACGCGACAAGGTGAGCTATAGTTCGTGTATGGTTCGGCAGCAAGGAAATGCGAGACAAAACAAAACATTCTTCAAAATCGTTGTTTAAAATGACTGTTGCAAATGATAGAAAATACTGAGAGACATCAAAGCTCGCAGTTCGATGCTACATGCGACATTATTAATTACCTGCGGTATTTAGTGTTTTACCAGAAAAGGTTTAACTCTAGAGTTATTCATCGGTACCGCTATGACCTACGTGAAAGGATTTGTTGTCACTGCGTTTCCGAACGCAAAATTCCGTGATGGTCGACCGGAGTTAGACGTTGCAGAAAGTTTAATAACGTCGCGTCCGCATGAGTTCCGATTCTTTCCTTCTTTTTTTTTTTGCAGATTTAGCGAGCAATTATATCACGCCGCCTTAATGGCATTCACCAGCATCCAGTCGTGCGCACGAGGGGACAAAAGGGAGGGGGGGGGGGGGGAGCTTCTTCTGATCATCGAAAGGGTGGGCGCCAATTCTGCCCCATATTTCTGCTCAGTCGGACCTTTCGCGTCATTTTTTGATGCTCAGGGTTATGGCATGGGTTTGTTTTTGTTTTGTATTTTAACGATAATGGCGACCGCCTCCCCACCTTTACACTGTGGACCAGCGTCAGGCCTTTGAGAAAAAAACATCATCGCTTCATTGTCATTGTTGCGTCCATTGCGGATCTTGTTTTCTTTCGGACTCCACAAAAGGAGGGGAGGGGGGGGTGGCGCGGTCGAACATGGCCTCCCCTAACGGAGAATCATGCGCACGTCTATGCCACTATCTACACATCGATACATCGAGATCAAATAACGAGGGAAATAATGGAGGCTTACAACATCATAAAAAGGGGTGAACAACGTATCAGCGAACCTCCTATTGCCCTACATGATAGCGAGTTGGCTTTTTTAGATAGCACGGTATCTTAATATTCCTTTCCTTGGAGAGTACACGCGGTCTTTGTCGCGTTTTATTTTTGTATTCATGATGTAAGCTGGTTTTGTCGTATTTTTGCTTTAAGGAAGGAAGGAAAACGGGAGAGAGGAAAGACAGGGATGTTAACCAGTTTGGCATAACGGGTATGCTACCCTGAACAGGGGGAAGGGATGGGGGAGATTGAAAGAAGAGTAAAGAAAGAGAGAAAGAGAGGTGAACACACACGCACACACATAACTTCACAGCGCAGAGCGGCAGTCTTGTGCGGTATGCGGCATCATTAAAGTCTACAGCCGCTCGTGCAAGTCTATTGTCCTTAGGAATTTGATCAATGCCTTGGTTGCTTGAATTCTCGATGACTTTTCAGGATGATATTGGAGAATTGTTTCTAGTGTCATCGTTCTGTTGTGAAGACAAGCGAGAGCGAATATGAGGGATCGTCTCTGCGTAGCGTAGCGAGGACAGTCGCAGAAGATATGCTGCAAGGTCTCCGCGGTGCCGCAGGCGTCGCAAAGAGCGTTGTCGGCCATCCCTATTCGAAACGAATATGACTTCGTGAAAGCCACTCTTAGCCATAAGCGGCATAGCAGAGTGGCCTCTCTTCGGCGGAGTCCAGATGATATTTGAAGTCTCCACAACTCGTTTAGGTGGTGTTGCCGATAGTTTTGGCTTCTTGAGGTATTCAGTGTTGAGTGCGAAATATTCTTTGCGATCCTTTGAAGCATGGCAGCAGCATCAGACCTTGAAAGGGGTATAGCCTCTTCCTTGTCGCCTTGCAAAGCTGACCGAGCAGCATTATCGGCATGTTCGTTGCCAAGCCCGCCGCAGTGACTTGGCAACCATTGAAATGTCACTTGGTGTCCCTTCTCGAATGACGTATGAATGAGGTGTCTTATCTCGAATACCAGTTGTTCATATGGTCCACGCCGCAGGGCTGACAAGAGAGATTGTAGGGCTGCTTTGGAGTCGCTAAAAATTGACCATCGCTGCGGTTGTTCGCGATTGATAACGCAAAGTGCAGCGCGAAGAGCTGTGAGTTCTGCAGCAGTTGATGTTGTTGGGTGGTCGGTCTTAAAGCTAACAGTTACACCTTTCGCGGGGACAACTACTGCTCCGGACGAATCACGGATGGTCGTTGAGCCGTCGGTGTAAATATGTATGTGGTCGCTGTATTTCTCGTGCAGTAGAAGCAGAGATAGCTGTTTCAGGACAGGCGATGACAAATCAGATTTTTTCTTGATTCCTGGTACACTGAGGTGCACTGCAGGACGAATCAAACACCAAGGTGGAATCGATGGTTTGGTTGCGGGGCTGAAGCCTGACGGTAGGTTGGCGGAGTAACTCCAGATTGTTGCGCAGTATGATGCTAGCGGTCTTTCTGAGGGCAGTGTTGCCAGGTGGTGGTTAGGAGCTCGAGCAAAATGCCTGATATGAGCTCTCAGGGCTTCTAACGCAATTGTGCGTTTCTGCAATAGTTGCCTCTGTTGGCGCACATTTGGGCAGACCTAGACAAACTCTGAGTGCCTGAGCTTGTGCAGCCTGTATAACGCGAAGATTTGTCTTGTAGGTGTTGGTTAGTACAGGCAGACTATATCTCAGAAACCCAAGAAAGAGTGCTCTTTATAATTCCAACATTGCATCGACTGACATGCCCCAGTTTTTCTCCTCCCAGGAACTTGAGCAGCTGGGCAATAGCCGTCAGGCGCTTCTTCAAGTAGGCCACGTGTGGGCTCCAATTGAGGTTTCTGTCAATAATTATGCCGAGAAATTTGTAGGTTCTGGCATAAGAAATCGACTGCCCGTCAATAGAAACGGCATATGGTGTTATTGGTTTGCGCGTGAACGCCACCAATGCACATTTCTCCGGGGATATTCTGAGGCCTTGTTTGCTAAGGTAGTGCGCTGTCAATGTTGCAGCCTTTTGAAGTCTCGCACGTATTTGAAGTCGTGCAACGGCTGAGGTCCAGACACATATGTCGTCCGCGTATATAGATACCTTGATCGTACTTGGCAGGGATTCGACAAGTTGAATGAGGGCGAGATTGAATAGTATGGGACTGAGTACTCCGCCTTGAGGAACGCCTCGGCAGGTATAGCGTAGTGTGGTGGGGCGGTCTTCGGTGGACACAAAGAATGACCTTGCAGACAGGTAGCTACCAATCCATCGAAGAACTCGACCACCAAGGCCAACCACCTCAAGTGCATCGATAATAGCATCGTGTAGAACATTACCATAGGCGCCTTTCACATCCAAAAACAACGCTGCAGATAGTCGCCTACGTGATCTCTGCTGTTGAACGTACGTTACGAGATTTGCTTTAAAGTGGTCACAGACAAACCACAGCGCCGACTCGCAACTGAATGTTTATTGGAAGCACATGACAGAAAAAGATTGTTACTACCCTCACACCCATGCTTTAAAGTGGTCACAAGGGTGTTAGGGTAGTAACACTCTTTTTCTGTCATGTGCTTCCAATAAACATTCAGTTGCAAGTCGGCGCTGTGGTTTGTCTATCTTTTCTATTAGTCCGCTTCGTGGTTACGCTGTGTCTCAAATGTTCAAGAACAGTCACCAACTGGCCCAGCCTTCAACTCTTCTATCTATACATGAAGCCTGCTCGGTACTTGCAAAGTTTCGCATTGTTGGGAAGTTACACATACATACATACATACATACATACATACATACATACATACATACATACATACATACATACATACATACATACATACATACATACATACATACATACATACATACATACATACATACATACATACATACATACATACATACATACATACATACATACATACATACATACATACATACATACATACATACATACATACATACATACATACATACGCAGTGGTAAGACGTAGGCATGAGTCAAAGTTCTGAAAAGCTTTTCAGAACTGGGAGAACCTAAAAGGCGCAATGGGAATACAAAAAGAAAGAGAAGAAAGTGCCAAATATGAGAACGAAAGCTGGGACTCTGATGACCATGGATAGCGAAGACTTTTGAGTGCCGCAGATCGAGACCCACTTCTTCAAAATAAAAAAGTTATTCACGGCCTTTATCCGAATATGAGGGAACGGCCAAAGTCCAAGCGGGCGTTTTCGGACAAAGGTCGATCGTTTCAAAAATTGAAAAATTACGTTGAACCGATGAATGTCATCTTCTTACGACATTTCCTGGGCAAATGTCCTACACGTGCGTCCTTTCATCTAAGAATGCATGACAGTCGTGAGAAGCGTACACAAAGTTCTGCAGAACAGGACCTCCTGCACATCGCTATCTCTTAATATCGGTGCGTGACTTGGATCTGTATTGCTTCCTGCTTTTACATTTAGCTGTCTTTATAAAATACCCCTCGTTGGGGCCTGCATAAAAATGAAGCGTAGCAGTACGTCTCTGACATTTGACGCAATACTCCGCTGCAGTCCGCTTCTTGAGTGTATAAATAGGCTTCTAAAACATTGATGGCTGAATCGTGGAACTACATGTTGAGAAATCGAACGTTTCTCCGCACAGTAAGCGAACGCAGCGCGGAGCGTACATGGTCAGGCACGCGATATTCGTGTTTCGATAAGATGCGCAATTGTGGAAAACAATGGGTCTTGGCATGAAAGCGCATGAGATAACAGGTTCGTCATTTATTTTTGGCTCACGGGCCTTGGACCCATCAGACGACAGACAAATATGAGGAGGAGGCTTATAACGACACCGCTACGAATGTTTTGTATAACCGTTTTGTTCCATTCACAATTAGAGAATGAAACAAGTAGCGCTATACGTAATTGTAGCGCAGAGGTCTCAAACACGTGGCCTTTCGCTAGCGGCCCGGTCCGCATATGACTGCCTTCGCCCCATCTTTTTGTTTTGTTTTTCTTAATGAGTACAACCTTGAGCTGCACCGACGGGACTGGTCTCAAGCATCCTTTTCGTGAGGCACCCCATCCGGTCAGAATCGGCTTCCATTTTTCTGTCATTCCGGAGATGAACATCGATATGTTTTGCGAAACCTGACACTGAGTACCTTCAATACTGACCCATATAGCACATATAGAAAAGGACTTTCAAATGGCAACGGTAGTTGACATTTTGCTCAAACTGTACCCCCCCTCCCCTCGCTCCACATTCATCATCCTTCCGGCCCATCGGGAGACTAAATTTCGTGACAGCGGCCCGCTGGCTGAGGTGAGTTTGGTGTTATAGGGTATATTATACGTGCCAACACCACGATGTCATTGCGATGCACGCCGGAATGGAGAACTCCGGACTTTTAATGCGCACTTAAAATATAAGTATACGGGTGTTTTTCTTTCTTTCTTCCCTTGTCTCTTTCTTTCTTCCTTTCTTTCTTTTTCATTTTGCCCCCATCGAAATGCGGCCGTCGTGGCCGAGAATCGAACCCGCGTCTGCGAGCTTAGTAGCGCAACGCCTGAGCCGTTGACCTAGCACAACGGGTTTACGGGTATACTCAGAGAACCAGACAGCGCGTCTACATAACTGCCTGTATTTGCACTTTCAAATGTACGCATCGCCAGTATCTGCTGCGAAATACGATTGCCGTTTTAATAAGGCTTCGAACGGGGCTAGTTGGTGTAGTAGCATCGTTCTCTTGCTGGGCTATACTGTTACACCAGGACAAAAAATAAAATACCAGACACACATGTGCGCGAAATAGCTTCTCGAAAGCCACGTGTGCCCCTTCAACGCAACCCCCCCCCCCTGCCATCCTGCTTACGGCGCCCCTCATATTCAGCCAGTGGCGTAGGCAGAAATTTGTTTCGAGGGGAAGGGGGGGGGGGTTACGTCATTGATCCGACGTGGGGGCCGGGCGAGTAAGTGTGGTCGAGTGTCATTTTTGCTCTCTATCCAATGGAAGAAAAATTTCGGGAAGGGGGGCACGTGCCTGGTGTGCCACTTTATGGCTGGGCCACTGCGTTCAGCCATAAGCTTCTTTATCCTCCAAGCGCGGGTTGGCTTCACGGCAAAAGAAGACGTACTGCCGTGAAGCAAGTTGTAAATCATTGCTGTGAAGCTAGCAAAACGTTTTCTTGGGTTAGTTGGTTCATGACTTCCGTGAGAAAATTGTAGCGCAAAACAACGCAAGGAGCGACAAAGAACACGGGACTGGCGCTAAACAAGCCGTGAAAGTGAAGTTCTTATCAAGTCACGTGACTCTCGACTGGAAGTTCGGAAACGCGCAGCGTCTTGAGAGTACGTCAACTTTTATCGGATTATTCGTCTGTGACGACAGTGACGATGACTGAACAAGCAATTCGCCTCTGAACTCAGGATATTTTCTGGAAGAAGCGCCGTTTAAAACGCTTTCAGCGATCAGCAAGGTCGACTATAGGACGAGTGTTGGTTTCATCAGTGAAACGCTGGTAAGGCGGGCGCTGCGGTTCTGGTATCCGTGTATCGCTGAGTCGACGTATCCAAGGGTTCCTCATGCGGCCGCGACCCGGGGAGGGAACTCACGAAGAGAAGCTGCGACTTTTGTGCGCAGCAGTACCGCGGTCCATATGGTACATCGTGCCCGTTTTGCGACGCCCCAATCCGCAATGTGACTGCGACACCATCATCATCATTAATGTGACTACGTCCACTGCAGAGCAATGTTGTCTCCCATGGTCCTGTACTTGCTGCGGTCACATTATCCCCGAAAATCTCATCTGGCCACATAGGCGTGCGCAGGGTTCCTCTTCAGGGGGGGGGGGGTTCTTTGCCTATTAAGTTCATTCCTATTAGTTGTCCCTATTAAGTTAATGTATGGGGCAGGCTTCGAGCCCCCCTCTTAGGTGACTAGAGGGGGGGGGGGCGGTCGCCCCCCTGCCCCCCCCCCCCCGAGCGCACGCCTATGTCTGGCCACCTGACTTGCTTCCTCCCCCTCGCGCGTCTATTACTCTTAATGACCAGTGGTTATCCTGTGTTCGCGCTACATGCACTGCCAATGCCCATTTCTTCATCTTGATTTCGACCAAGATGTTCTTAACAACCGTTTCTTCTCTGACCCATTCTGTACTGCATTTGTACAGGTCTGCGTTTAAACCGTCTTCGCCAACTCCACGCAACAGGCCTCAGGCAGGGCCTGGCCGACCACTCGACCTTGATCGCGGGATTCATGGACCGTTCCACCGCTAACTCGAGACCACATACATTAAGCAAATTTGTGCGTATATTTATGACGCCGCGTAGTAGTATGCCAAAGGGCAAGCTTTCTAAACTGAAAGAAAAAGACTATAGGCGAGTACGCTCCTGCGCACATATAGTGACACCGGTTAATGCGACGCGCGTGATGTTAGAATAGATCAATGCGACAGAAAGTGCGTGTAACAAAGTCAAGGTCGTGGCGTATGCGATTAAGCGCGTTTTTGCAAAGGCTGTAGGCTAGCACCGTATACTTCTCAGTGCATACGCACCTCTTTCTATAAGTGTGACGAAGGCACAGTCGCGCTCAATATGACTTGCAACACGGCAGCGTGTGGCCTCATGAGTTCAAAGATTGTGCATGGCCTCAACTTGTTTCCGTATACTTCTCAGTGCATACGCACCTCTTTCTATAAGTGTGACGAAGGCACAGTCGCGCTCAATATGACTTGCAACACGGCAGCGTGTGGCCTCATGAGTTCAAAGATTGTGCATGGCCTCAACTTGTTTTCGTTTCAGCAACTAAATTATATTTTCTTATTTGGAATCATCCCCGAGTGCGAGAACAGTGTTTAGTTATGGAAATAAGGGCTATAGTGGAAGCCATGAGCAGTCTTTGAACTCGTGAGGCCACGCGCTCCCGTGTTGCGAGTCATATTGAGCACGACTGTACGTCGTTTGGACGCCTGATGTTCACCGATTCCCATACTACGTGGGTTTGCTTATTAATTATATTTCTTCTCGTAAAATAGGCGGTAAATTCGTATGTATATTCAATGTTATGCATTACCTTTTGTAGATTTCTTTCGTGCTTTTCCTCCAACGATCACTCAGACCCACTAATACGAGTGGTCAAGAACCGAGCGGATGAAGCAAACATATACAATGGAACATATGTTGCAGTGACCGAATTCTAGCACCGATTAAAATGGGGAGCTAATGGGGAGAAAGCATGCTCTGTTATAATATAACTGTTTGGTTTTTACGTTCCAAAACCAGGTACGATTATCAGGGACGCCATAGTGGAGGGCACCGGAAATTTCGACTACCTGGAGTTCTTTAACGTGCACCTAAATCTAGCAAGGGCCTCTATCATTTCGCCTCCATCGAAAAGCGGCCACCGCTGCCGGGATTCGATCCCGCGACGTTTGGGTCATCAGTCAAGCACTACAGCCACTGGACCACCGCGGCGGGTAGCATCCTCTGTTTTGAAGTTGAAGTTCAAATCCCCCGTGATTGTCTCACGGCCGGTTTGGGGGATCGGCCAAAAAACGGACAGTCTAACAAAAATGGACACAGATTAATTGTATGACCCTTGAAAAATTTTTAGAACAATCGATATAAGTTAATAATGGTAACTTGAGAACTTAGACAGAAACCGTCTTGATTCAATTTATTTTAATTGATCTTCTTCTTCTCGTGTACGCGATGGCTGTCGTAGCTGTCGGCGCACGAGCGTCACGTGCACACGTTCCCTCGTGGGGCACCTGAGGACAGTTGGAACATGGGCATCGTTGCTCGTCTATTAGGCCCACAACGACGACGCTAGAAAAAGAGCTCGTCGCAAAATTGCGCCCCCACCGCCCACTCCGCCAGCCTGAAAAATTTCCCGCCGCCTGGTAGGGCGTCCGCGAGCCGGAAGACCAAGTACGTGAGCCAGAAGCAAAAGGCCGGGCCAGGGATCCATCGCCATGGCTACCGCAGTCAGGCAAGGCTCGGAGACCGTGTACTATTTGGACTCGGCGCAGCTCAAGGCTCAGCCGGCTGTCGGCGGCGTCTGCGGTGCCGGCGGCATTTGCATCCCCACCCAAGGCACTTCTGGGCGCGCGAAAAAGGCGGTGTACCGGATGGTACCGTCTTCGCCGCTCCAGGCGGAACGCGTCTACGAACAGGTAGGCGGGGCTACGTTTGCCGGAGGCCTGCAGTGCGACAGCTGCCCGCCTCTGTGCCGCCAGAGGAAGGTCGCCCAGCAGGACGACTGCAGGTACACCGTCGCCGCGGAGCCCCAAGTCATGCGCGTCGTGCCTCGGGGTAAGAACTTCTACGTCGAGGACTTGAAACCTCCGTCGCAGCAGCAGCGGAAGTCGTCGGCCAAGTCGACCCGGCAGAAGCTGCCCAACGTGATGCAGATCGTCGAGGACCGTGACTGGTTCGACAACGTGGACGAGGATACCGAGTACGACGTCGCCGTCGAGCCGGAGGCCTGCCGAGAGTGCCTCGAGGAGCTGATGCGCAGGAGGCGCTCGCCGGACCCGGAGCCGGCCGTGGTCTCCTCGCCCGTCTACGTGACCAAGGCGCCCAAGTCGAAGCGGTCGCAGTCGCGACGCCTCGCTTCGCCGTCTCCTCAGCGGGTGTCGTCCCGCGGCCCGACGCCGACCTCGTCGCCTCGCTGCACCACATGCTCGGACTGCCAGCCGACGTACAGTACGGTGCGCAGCATCTCCAAGCCTAACACCACTAGGTCTCGGTCCAGGAAATGGTACGACTAACAGCGACTTCGCGGGAGGGTCTTCCGCAAGAAAGCAGCGTGCGAGGAACACCAGCGGCTCGCAGCCTTGGAGTGCGGACAGACTGTGAGGCCCTTCCTTCTCACTGTCCACGCGCGTCGTTGAAGCTACTGTGTTCCTTCATGAATGTCCAGAAACAAAATTGGGCGGACCGGCCTGGCCCACGCATCGTTAGGGGCGCCGTCGCAGTCTAATGCTGACTTGCCGACGCGTTTAACGTTGACGTGATTCAAAAAAAAAATTAAAGGTGTTCCTCAGTATTATGGTTGTTTTGTGTACTATGCAAGTCTGCCTGACCTCCGCCTTGCTCGGCCGGAGCGTCAGTCTTCGGGGCACGAGTCACACTCTACCGATGGACTCTTATAGTTCAGAGACCCGTTAAAACACGTAAGGAAAACGCGCTACCTCGTTTCGCAGCACGCCGAGTGTCTCTCGGGCACACCTCTCGTGCGTGTGGAAATCGCTGCATCCCCCAACGTAGACTCGCTGATGCGTTCAGAGCACAATGTTCCAATGCATAATTACACCGCGCGCTTTTATTGCGCGGCTGCAATCATTCACTGCGAGAGCCTGTGAATGCTGCGCTGCATTTGCGCCGCACGGCTCTGTAACCTAAAACCGCGGGACATCCTCGGCCAAGGTATATATAGATGGGCACCGTTCCCGCACCGCGTGCAACGAAATCGCTATTAATATCCCAGGAAACACAGGTCTTTGAGAATTTATTGATCGCTTGCGAACGTCTGTGAGATCACGTGTGATTCCTCTGTGCGTGTCTCATATATATCTGTGCAAAACGCCTGAAACATGCAGCATGCGAGGCCGATCAGCCGGGCAAACAGCTGCTGGTTTATACACTATAAGGAGACAGGATATCCTCCCATCTGACTTTTTTTTTTTTCAATCTGCGCTGTGCACGCTATAATTTCTTCCTCTCTGTATATAGATGCGTATCGGAAGTACCAGATGTAGTGCCCTATGTCGCCCGCTTCTATGTGCAAAGCGCATAACTTGCTTTCTTAGTACAAGGCGGGGGTCAGACTGAATGCAGTCGAAATTCTGCAATGTCTTGTGTCCCATGTTATAGAGAAAGAAGAGGAAGTACCCGCGAGGAGCGAGGGAACGAGGCTCATTATTAAAGAAGATTATGTTCATACATCGGCTGCATGGTTTTTCTGCCTGCTTCTAAGCACTACAATATGTTAGCGTAGTTTCTCTGCGGCCGAGCTCCATCAATTGCCTGCTGCTCGCGTGGTAGAATCCAAACGGAATGGACGTGGCGGCGAATCGTTTCCTTGTAGACGGCAGACTAACTAAACAGCAACCTGTTATTATTCCCCTATTCTCAAGCATGTGTCATTGTAGATAATTAGTGTAGCAATAAATTCGAGCTTCAACGTTCTCATTTTATTATTGCTACTGTAACGGTAGTAACGATAATAACCATACAGCGAACTGTATAAAACATCGCTGTTGCTCAGTCTTATCACAACTGGAGAGCTCCGTGCTTGTCGAAAATCCCACCGTGACAAAGAAATTAATCTGTAAATTAACACAGCAAAGTGCAAGATATTCTCTCCACGTGGTTATACTTATTTGGTTGTGCAGTCGCTTTCCTTTTATCAAAAAAGAAATCGGTGACGGATATGGGTTCAAACAAAAGAACTTTGCAAGGCCGTATGTTGATTTGTTTTTCGTGCGCCTTAACAACCTCCGTGACACGTGTGGACGTCCGCGTCGACGGTGAGCTTCCGGTGCACTAGTTTTTTTAATAGCTCGCAGGAGTGCCAACAGTTCTTAATTACTACAGAGAGAATAAAAGAAGGTATACGTCACCACATAAGAATCTTACAGCAATGTAGTCTTTAGCGCTACAGACTCCGGACAGAAACATACACAAACTTGCACAGGATACATGTATTCTACCCTACACGATACGAAGATGTATGCCCGTGGTGTGTAGCCACGTCAACTCTCTTCCACGTCACGTGAGAGCGTACATTACATAGCGAAGAACGTTGCAACATGAACAATACAATTTAACAATGGGAGGCACTCATGTCTGGCCCGCCCTTCAAGACCAGCATATGCTGGTACAAAATGCATAGAGAACGGCAAAGGCCAGTGGCGCCCTGGACTAGGTGTCACGACCACTGGCGACGCCCTCATGCAGGGGCAAACAACTTCTATATGCGTAATTAAAGTTAACTCTGTCTCTTTCTCTTGCAAGAGCGTATCATCCTGCCTGTTTAATACCGTTTTAATATCTATCTATCTATCTATCTATCTATCTATCTATCTATCTATCTATCTATCTATCTATCTATCTATCTATCTATCTATCTATCTATCTATCTATCTATCTATCTATCTATCTATCTGTCTGTCTGTCTGTCTGTCTGTCTGTCTGTCTGTCTGTCTGTCTGTCTGTCTGTCTGTTCATTCATTCATTCATTCATTCATTCATTCATTCATTCATTCATTCATTCATTCATTCATGATAGTGCCTGCGCCTTCGTGCTCTCGCGGTCGTTTCATTTACTGTATACTACACGACAACTGGCATGGCGTGACCTGATTGTATGACGATCATAAACGACAGGTCACAACATGAAGAACATGACATGCATGACATGTATACGTGATGACCTACATGAAACGACCTTGGTGCTCTAGGGGCCGTTTCTTCTTCTTCTTTCTCTCTTTTCTTTCTTTTTTTTTTGATGATTCATCTTTGAAGCTTCTGAATCAACCAACATTCGCTGTCTTACAGAAAAAATAAACGATAACAACATCGTTTTCATTTATTTTACTATTTTTATGCTTCTCCTACTACTTCCCTACACGTTTACTGCGTTTTTAAATTATAGTAGAAATGCCAAAGCGTCACCAACTTTGATTGCTCGGCGTGTGCGTTTTCTCATTTAAGAAGGGGACAAGTACATAGTCTGGAACACACCGGACGCTTCAGTCATCGCATATCAGATTTCATGTTGAAGGGCGACTTGGTCATATAATTCATTGTGAAGAAAAAACGCCAGGCCTGCGCTGAAACCGCAGCACAGTCACAGCGAAAGCTGGAAGAGCGGCGTTTCAAGAGCCCGTTGTAAGCTCTCTTGGGGCTACAATACAAGTACACTAGAAAGGTACCCACTACGCCATAAATCAAATTTTCGTGAAGTTGGGAAGCGCCTACTAAGCCATTATTCGTCATTCTGCGGAGAAGCGAGGCACCAGCTGCACGTCTGTAAGGGATTATGTGCACTTTTGTTGACGCGACGACTGATGACGATGAAGAATTACGGCTCAGCCCTTTGTAATGGGTTGGAAGCTTTAAACGGCCCACCAGTTATGTAATTTGCACTGGGTGACGCCCGGTCGCTATTTCCCTCTGCCGTCATGCTGTATAACATACGCTGACGTGGAGAGAGACGGGGGAGGGGTGCGAAGAACTTTACTGAGACCCCGAGGAAATGGATCATGCGCTTATGGGCTTCCTTGGCAACCAATACAAGTGCACTTGCGAGGAACCCACTACGCTATAAATCATTGTAATTTTTGAGAAGTAGGGCAGCAGGCACTGTGCCATTTTCGTCATTCTACGGAGAGCCGTGCTATCTGCTAAACGCATGCAAGGCATTATGCGCGCTTTGTTGATGCTGTGCCTGATGACGACGAAGAATTATGGCAGAGACCTTTGTAATGGGTTGGAAGCAATCAACAACCTACTCGTTGCGCCATTCGCATTGTGTGACGCCTGGTTATAGAATTCGCGTTGTGCGACGCTTGGTGCTTATTTTACTCTTCTACCACGCTATATTGCATATGCTAATGTGGTTCGTTCCCGACACGAAGCCTGTATAGGACCTTTTTGCAAAGCAGTTTCAACCACCGGCATGGCTCAGAGGTTGAATACTGGGCTCACACGCAGAGGGCCCAGGTTCGAACCTCGTTCCATCCTGGAATTTTTTCTTCGTTTTTTTTTTCTTATTTCGAGCGATACTGGTTACGGACACCGGCGGCGGCGGCGGCAGCGGGCGGCGGCGGACAACTACGGCGCCAAAAACGGCCGGTGAAATGATCTCATAACAGCTTTCGCTGTAAAAGATCAGAGGCAAAGGAGCCGTATAGCATCGGTTTTCTTTGGTTGGTTGGTAAACCTTTATTGCTGGTCCTAAGAGACGCGACTAGCGCGCCGTGGGCTCTCTGCACGGCCCAAAGCTGATTCCCGTCTTGGGGCTTCTGATCGCGGAGCACTCTAGCTTGGTTGGCTTGATCGGTGCCCAGTAACGAGTAGCATCGCCCGAGCATGTGATCTAAATCAGCTACCACCGCGCAACAGGAGCACGAACTGCTAGTTTAGGTGTCCGGATAAATTTTGTGACATAAAGCCAAATTTGGGTACGAACCCATAGGCGTGCGCACAAGGGGGGGGGGGGGGGGCTTTAAACGCATAAGAGGGGGGGGGGCGCAAGATCTACCCCATATATTGGCCACCCTAGTCATCTAAGACGGGAGGGTGCAAAATCTCCCTCGTACATTGACCCCATCAGGGGAGGCCGCGTTGAACCTTCGCCCCCCTATGTACGAACCCGTCTGTATCTTTCTTTTTTTTTTTTTCTGCCGTTTATTTCCGCTATTGTGATTGTGACATTGTGCGCTATTGTGATTGTGCGCTATTGTGACAAGTCAAAAATGACCAAGATTTCACCCGAGACCCTTCGACAGCAAGTTTGAAGGAATCGTTTTGACAGTTAGGGTGCTACAGATTTGCCGTGAGCCGTGAAGTTTTTGCAAGCCACGCGCACCACGCAAGCAATCTTGAAGGTCAGTTTATTTGCATAAAGGCGCATTTTCTTCACTTCAGACATACTCGCAGAAAATCGACGTACACCGAATATAAATGTGCTTCCACACTTTCAAATAAGGCCTATTTTGAATAATACCGCGCTCCAAGTAGAATGCAGCTGACGTAATCAGGGAGTCATGGACAAGTGCCGCGAAAACACGAGAATCCTAGGAGACACGTTAGGCAAGGTCATCTGCTGTTTCGAAGGGGTAATAACGATACAAGCAAGAATCGTTACCGTATTCAGTATAATTCATTAACACTTCAGATTCCTCCGAAAATTGCCGTAACCCGTTACATTATCTATGTCGCCGATAACACATCTACTGTAGAAGTTACGATAAGCATTGGATTAGTAACGGCAACAAGTTGGTTTAAAATGCATCTTTTCGAGCATAAATGAAATGCCAGTTTCTTCTATTTTATTTATTTATTTATTTATTTATTTATTTATTTATTTATTTATTTATTTATTTATTTATTTATTTATTTATTTATTATGCAAGGGACTTAATGCTGCTTTTACGAACTCGTGGGTTTTGCTTCGGGTTTCTTGCGCTCACGTTTCTTACTGTATTTATTTATGTTTTCATGATTTCTTTACCTGCCTTGTTTGCTACTCGCTAGATTTCTAGAGCTTTAATTGCCACTGCTTTTTCGTCGTATTCTATGGTACGTACTTTTTAAAATTAATATATACTCCGTTTTCACTCCCCTATATGCATATTTAGCTGCTTTGTGTGTTCTTCAGTAATATTCGAATTTTTCTTTTTCCATCGTCTACAGACCCCTCGCGTAACTTCAATAACAGTTCTGGGGTCTCTTTCGTGCGTAGTTTTTTTTTTAATTAATTACGCTCAATAAACGTTTGGTCGATTTGATTCGACTGTTCTGTCACGGCTGCCGAGGCGCTGACGAGATCTTTCGCTAATTGTTCTACGCTTATTAAAATTTTTTTGTACGTCTTAAACTGCATATGACGCCGAGGTTGACGTCGATCACAACGAGACAATGCTCTAAATAAACGAAATACCGCAAACGAAAGACCACAGATGTGTATGTTGTATCTTGTTTACGGTTCCACTTCACCATAGTAGTGACGTTAGTAGCTCGATTTGTATGCAGGGAGAAAGTTATCCTCCCACGTCAGTGCATAAGTTATTATAGGATCTTTCTGTCTCTACGTATGTCTGATGCCTTATCTTTTATTGTTTTTTTTTTCTTTCTTTTGCAACTGACTTTCGTGAGAACGACGCATTTGCGAATTGACGCTTGCACTTAGTGAACGACAATTAAATGGTGGCTCAATTGTTGAATGCAAAACCCTGATGTTTATGTCGTCTAGCACGACCTTTCTTGGTAGTAGGAAAAACGCAGCGCTTAACAAGGAAAATCTATTTTTTGTAGCGCGCTTCAGATAATTTATGTGTTTGCAAAAACTGACTAGATGTCCGCTAAGCTCTGTGCTATGCGCTTTCCTTTAATCACGTTTAATTGGCATGCATCGGAAGAACATTTCTTTAGTTCTCTGTTTCAAATATCTGCACTTGACGTAGAAATTAAACTACTGTCGGACATAGAGTGGCGTCTTCCGTTGTACTCAGTCCTTTTCGAAGTTGGTTCAAACGGAATTACGTAACTTATTTCACACCGAATGTCGAGTCGGATTCCTATGGATATGTATGACACAGCCAAATGAATCCAACATACCTTTAAGCCAAGGAAAGCACATGGAGCGTTATTTTTTGTTTTTTACTGTAGTGTAGTAATTATTACATAAATCGCAATGAATTAATGCGGACGGAAAAAAACCGCCCTTTCCGTCGATGGGGCCCGAACGACGACATTCGAATTACGCTTAAACGGTTTAGTTTTCATCGTGTTACTTTACTTTGAAAATATTGATGTGATTTCTGACATAGGCAGTCGCGTCGTCACTGAAGACGAAGAGCTGTCACATGTGCTTCGCATAACATAAAATAACATGAAAATCAACAATGTAATGCAAACATGGCAACCCGTCATCCAATATTGCATTCTTCGTATCACTGCTCATGCAGATACATGCAGCTTTCTTTACCGCATCGATAATGAGGAAATCATCATTTCTTGTTAGACATCGAAGTCTTGGTTCAAGCAACTAACCGGGATATTTAAACAAGAAGTTGGTTTTTCAAGTTTGTAACGTACCTGCAGTCACTAATCAAAACATACTTGCAAAACAGATATGCCTTTGAGCTGCCTTGAAGTTACGACAGGTTAATAAATATATATTTTTAAAGAAACTTTCCTTAGTACCAGCCATTGCAGAAATGTTATGCCAGAAAACGAACGCATGGAGCAGACGATTTTCTTTGTCGGCTTCGCACCGTCGCAACAACATCGTCTGCTAAACCGCGCCGTTTGGTGTCCACGGGACACTGGACGCGAACTTAACAAGTCCGCCAGGGCTAAAACAGGGCTGTTCCGTTGACAAATGCCATCGTTAACTTACGAATGATCGCGAAACAGGCGAGTGAGAAAAAATAACGCGGCTAGAACAAAGAGGACCGCTCACCTTACGGCATGTTGTTCCGAGCCGGCGTCGTGTTGCCCTGTGCGACCAATGGCCGAGTGAAGGGATGATACGCCAGGTGACGCCACTGACCAACCAAACGGTTACCGGCGCCGAGGAAATGCTCTCGCGGAAGCCTGACCCGTTTCAGCGTGCGTCATCAGGCGCGGTACCGATAAAATTTGGCCTGGCGGACATTGGGGATCGATTAGGCACGCAAGGCCGCGCCGTCTACCACCTACGGTGTCCCGATATGCAAATTGCCGTTCCGGTAATGAAGGCCGCAGTTCGTGAAACCGCTTCAGTCTGAAAACTACGCCTCAAAACAAACCCAAATGCTGAAAGACTATCAAAGCGTTAACCAGTTGTAGCGCCATCTGTGAATAAATTTTGTACATTTATTTGCCGTTTTATTAACATTAATTTTAACTCGTTTGTTTGTCAAGATTTTGCCAGATGGCGAGTCAATCAGTAAATTACACATTTAGGCGCATGTAATTGGTTGTGGTTTGAAAACAGGAGTTGGTGAGAAGTTATGCGACTCTCTTACCTAACGAGTCTCGTGAGTACCATATGCGCTTCCATCTCGTGAGCCGTGCGCGAAACGGGGTGGGTCAGTGCGCGTCGCGTGTGCTACAGCGATTTTCTCTTCCGAAGCTGTCACAGCTTTATCGATGTATTTCTGTCTGGTACAGGTAGTGGGGGAGGCTCGTGCCGGCGCCTAAATTTGTCTGGTTCGCGCCGCTCATCGCTTCTTCCTGCTGCTCATGCACTGCGCGTGTTTACATGTTTCGTGCACGTACAGTGCACTACGATGGGCGAGTAGGGAAAATTGCTTGGTTGGTGCTATAGTGACCCAGATTTTCATGGGTTGCTATTCCCGTAGACGCGACCACTAGTGCGCGTGCAAATAGCTTTGCGTGATATATTCCCGCAGATTACCGTTAAATCCTGTAATTACAGGAGTATGTGATATATTTCTCTACTGCGCCTGGCTTTTTGTTTTCAGTTTTCCTATTGGAAAAATATTCGTGAGGCAGATACTTAAGGAAGGGTTCCCCAATTTCAGTAAACATATTAAGGTGCCGCTTATTCGTCGAATTTTACTGAGCAGGAGAAATCACATCGCGATATTTTTCACAAGAAACTCCCGTGGTATTGTCATTAAAAACTTCCCAGAAATCGTTCATCGGCTACATAACTGACCGACTTAACGGATAAGCGATTGCTAGTGGCTCTGAAATTTTCGTATCACTATTGCTTAGGAAAGCCACATGTTCTGGCCTAATTGTTTAATTAAATCAATATGAGCAATTATCTTTGGAAAAAGAAATTATAGTGTTCTCGGAGAGTCGCGCGCTGCAATACCACTCACATAGTTGTACATTTATTCGTGGAATATTGCTGAATAATTCTCACGGTTAGTTAATAAGAAATTAGAGTGTAGAAATATGCGCTATACTTGCGGTGAAATGTGTAAAGACCGGACTGAAAGTGTATTGATTTTAAATAGGACACCCCAGTGTTAATCCTCGTGAGATTGGACTCATTGGGGGCCTACAGAAGCTGTGAATGGGTGGCATGATAAGGTACGAGTACGGTGTCGTATCGTACTGAATGATATAACTAATAGCGCGTTATTATGTGTACTGTGATGTGATATAATGTGGCATGAGGTGATGCGGAATTCTGCAATCAAACTTAGGTCCACTCGCGATATCTTTTTTTTTTTTTTAAGGCAGAGGCCTTAGATGCCTCATCAAAACGCGAAAAGTGGCCGTCGGCGTTAACACGACGGATGCAAAAAATTGTCATCACATGATGGCGTCATCACACGACGTCGCCTAGTCAAAGGTAGGCCAATCCCGGAGGGCAATGCAAAACGAGGAGAGTTGCAGAAAGCTTTCAATGCCTCCGATCCCAGAGGCATGTGCAAAACCACGTTGGGTGCCTAAAGCCAGGAAGGGGGCAGGGGTCCAATAGAATCGACTGGGAAGAAGATGGTTTTCGCCTTCGAATCGTCTTAGGCAAATGCATGAAGGACCGTATGTTTTTATTTATTTATTTACTTCTCATTGATATTCGCGTAATGGTCGACTTCACGAAACTCGCAAGTTAGAAGCCTCCGGGACACATCCGCTGATTGACGTCGATCCTCATTCTGAAAGCTGTCGCGCCGCTCGCGACTGACGTGAAAGTCGCGACTGATCTGACACAACATAAGCCGACAAGATCGTCAAATAAGAAGCAGCGTCACTAATCGTTCTTACGTATACGATGAACTTATATGTATACAGTGCTTCAGTTTTCCATCATAACGTGTCTTTCCTCAGCGCCTACACTCCAATCGGCACACTTCGGAAGCATATAGCCCACGATGCCAGCTCTGCGGCATCTGGACCGTTTTCTGGAAGACCTATACGAATGCTCTTTCCACTTCCTAGTATCAACTCCGACGTGCGCATTCCCGTGCCAACTGTCATCGCCGACAGCTGTCGGAGCATTTTCGCTCTCAGCGCATGCATTGCACCCAATGCACTCATCAGTCTTCGTCACTCTACAGCAGCGAGGGCAACAGCAACAACTACACTAAACACGCGCGCATGACTCATGCTTTTGACTGAGAACAGCCGCCTTCCTCCGGCGTGACGGACGCTATAGTTACGTCACACTCTACGCGCGGGCATCGGGTATCAGCGCTTCCCTCTCCTCATTGAGCTGGGAAAGGTTAAGCAGGAAGGGAAATGTATATCTAGATTTCTCCACAGCAACAGCCTTCTCTTTCTCTCTCTCTCTGCTTTCCATTTCCCCTACGACGAGTAGTAAGCCAGAGACAATTCTCCTACGACCGATCACGCTTCTTTTTTCTTTCTTTCTTTTTTCGCAATAAACGGTTCTTTCTCTTTTTCCTTTCTCCCTCCAAAAACCTCCACTCCACCCGAAACACAAGTCCCGCCGATACACCGCCGATAGAGGAGACCGTATCTATCTATCTATCCGTTTCTCGCTTTATCGCCTACGGCAAATAGAGGCGACTGACGCCGCTACGGACGTCGCCTCCTCCGAACCTCACGTACTTCATACGCAAGCTGCCCCAGCCGGCCAAGTAGCTGCCGCCCAGTCGAAGAAGAGATTTCTTTCGGGTGCTCTGAATCGCCTCTGCAGCTGCACGACTCGTCGTTGGAGGAGCAATCAAACAGTGCCCCCCCCCCCCTTTTTTTTCTACTTTAGTTATATTGTTTGTTCAAGAACGTGCGTCGGAGACGGTTTGGGGGGTGTGTTCCGGGGAAAAAAAGAAAGCATCCGCGTCGCACTCTACGAGCACTGACGTACGTGAAGACACCGGCGAATTTCATGAAGGGACACATCGCAGGCGTCGTGCTCTGAAAAGGTACGATGTATGATTATGCAAGTTTTGATGTTTTAGCGCGATGAAATCGACGCAGGACGACGGGAGACACGAGGACGCAGACATGTTGTCCCGCGTCGTTTCTTTGCGCTACAGCTGAAGATACACAGTCGCTGTCCACCAGTCTGTTTCGTTGGTTATGACGTACTTTTGTGTACTCGTCCAACCCGTATCGCTCGATTAGCTTATAGCAAAGCAATAAAAACGGCATATTGTTCGTCCCAAAAGGCAAGACTTCGAAAAATGTCGAGGTACTGTGAAGTGGCAAGATTATACGTGCGCTTACGAAGGCGTGACACTAAACTTCAGCTTTTTACGTAAACTGTATACACAGTATTCAATATCTACAAGAAAAGGCGACGCACAAATGAACGGATAATTGTTGCCGTCGCCGCATTAAGCTATAAGGGGCAGCAACAATTGGGGAAATTGCCTTTTCTGTGTTGTTGCCGAGTTGATCGGCTCGTGCGTACAAGTGAACTTTCGCTGCTACCCCTCAGTTGACCTACACTAGACAACCACGTTCTATCAAGTCTCAATCCTACGCTCAAGCTTCTGTTGATTGATTGATTCAATGAACTGGTGGGCAACATTCAATCACGACTTACTTCTACGCTGGAACTTGCGTCGATTGATTGCTTGTTTGAATGTGCTCGTAAATGGCAAAGCTGGCTTTTTTTCCACAATGTTCCATTCCCGTATGCAGAGAAAGACATGACGTGAAGTGAAAAAATAAATTGGATACGAGTCATTTAATCCGATCCGCTAAAGTGTTGATATAGTAAACAACTTGGCATTTCTGGTAAAAATTGCGAAGACAGGCTCACAGCGAGGCGAAACCAGAACACAGAGCGCAAGTGAAGTTTTACTTTACTGCAAAAAGAAATTAACTATATGCCTGCTTGCTAAGCCTTCCTCAAATCCCCTTTGAAAATATAATGCATTTTTGTTCTCTGTAAAATTCTTTACCATGAGCTCGTCCTCGCATAACGCGGGTGCTAGTAGAAGGCAAACGCAGCTGCAAAATGGCTGACTGGCCTAGTTGGTGATTCATTCTGCTTGCTTGAAATACGAGCGCGTAACGTAGACAAGGACTTGTCCGTGTGTTATTAAGTCCTTGTCTACGTTACGCGCTCGTATTTCAATCAAGCAGTTGCAAAGACAGTGAAGGGACCATGATGTATATATCTCCAACATCGATAGACGCAGGATCAATCTTGTCCAATGGAATGCCCAGTTAGTGCAATCAAAAGCCTTATGTGGCCTGCCGACATTAGTTATGCATTGGTCGCGATTTGTGTGCTGCTATAGGCTAGAATACGCATAGTGGTCAAGTTTGTAAAGCGTAGTGAGCTGGTTTCGTTGACTCGCGACTTTTGCAATTTCATATACGAGCAGTATAGACTGTCGCTGACAAAATCGAAGCAACCAAGAAAATATTTTCACGGCTATATTTAAATGCCACCCCTGCACTTCAGTGGGTGATGAAGAGGACAACGACGTTGATGTGAAGCTGAATCTCGAGCTGCCCCGAATGCCTGAGGACCTGCGCGTTGCGTGTAGTTTAACTTGGCAATTTCTAAACGGCTCATGCCGCAGAAATGATCCCCGTAACAATATTTTCGTCCTATCAGCAATTTGTCTCAACAGAAGGCGTAAGGTGAAACAAATTTATTACGTCGAAAGCCTTAGACGCCTCACCAAACGCGAAAAGTGACCGTTGGCGGCGTCGTCGTCATCACGAAGTGATGCGAAAGGATCCTTACGGTATTGCGTCATTATGCGACGTCGTCATGATGTCAGATATCGCCAAAATGTGCGATGTCATATGATGACGTCATTAGACGACATTGTCGCTTGGTCAAAGCTGGGCCGATCCCGGAGGCAGTGCAAAACCACGTGAGGTGCAGAAAGCCCGCAACGCCTCCGATCTCGGAGGCAGTGTTCGTTGTCCTTTTGTCCGTTGTCGTCGTCGCGCCTTACACTTCAAATATGCTGAACCAACACGCCCAGTCTGCCATTCTTACAGTGTAAAACCACGTTAAGTGCAGGAAAGCCTCGGGTTTTGAAGGAGTGGGGGTGGCGGGGGGTAATCAAGACTATCGATTGAGAAGAGAAAGAAGGAAAACATGGCTTTCGCTTTCGAGTCGTCTTTGGCGAATGTGTAAGGGACCGTGCGACCTTTTCATTCTGTCGATATAACAAAACAAAAACATTTTTGCGGATCATTTATCGCGTTCGCGCGTTCGCATGATTCAAATCATTTGGATATGCACTCTCTCACGAGTTACTCGGTAATGTTTGCTTGGCAGAGAACTGAGAATCAGTGTACCTTTTCAAAAACGACGTTGCACCTAACTTGCACCCCAATTCATGAGCGTCCTTCTGTTCACACAACGTGCCAAAATATATACTCCGGTCATTATCGGCTGCGTCACGTGTGAACAACACTTGTTATTGTGGACCTCGACAGTGTCCTCGCTATCTTTATCAGCCTGTGAAAGCACCTCAAAGACCCCCTCATTTGTTGTCACAATGGTGACAGCCATGCATTTTTCACATCGTAACCGAGAACGGTGCAATTTTTTTTTCGCATAAACGCCACTTGATTTTGCTCCGTCACACGAGAAAAGGCATCGGTGACGGCTGCAGAAGTACAACTTCGCTTGACGGGCAATTCATCACCTAGTTCTGCTAGTTACAGTTCTATAGTTATTATTCACTGCACTTATGTATAAACTAATATGCGTGCGTATATATTACGGACATACTGTCAAGGGCACATCGTACTGCCTTTATTAACTCTATGCATATACAATGGCAGCAAGCATTATAATTGGTACAATGGCACGAACAAAAAATATAAATACATACAACCTGGAGGGTGGGGGGATATGAAAAAAAGCGACAACGAAACAATTAGGTGACTGCTAACACCAACTATAACTGTAAACCACCGTTATACAGCTAATGTAAAGGTAATGAGAAAACATAGGTGCCTAACAATAAAAAAAAAAGCATATTGGCGTTATGTTACTATATATTAAAAACCAAAAATAAAGTTTCGCACTGTGATGCATACACAACATGAATGTACACCCAAGAATAAAAGTTGTTTTTCCAGGAGGTGCGCGGATGATTCGCAAAGAAGAGTCGGCTATTATTTTAACTTATCTGAGAGAGACAAGCCGAAGTGACACTCGGGAAACATGAAAAATTCTTGAACACGGGGTGTCGCTAAAGACGACGTTTTGACAATCGGTCTTGTCTTCATGTTGGTAAACATAGTATTGAAAGAACACGCATGGGCGGAGCAACTGCCCGTCAGGCCTGACAGGCTAGCATCACCACCGCCACCACCACATATTTAAGCAAGAAAGCGTTTAACCCTGTGAGGCGTACACAACATGAATGTATACACCCAACAACAACATAAGTTTACGAGGAATGATAGTAGTGAAATACCTGAGTTCTCAGTCAGCCTGTATCTTGTAGTTTTCGCGACACGCAAGTCCAAGAGTAAATCATTAACAGATTAAAAGAAAAAAAATCACGTTTGCCTTGAAACGCACACGTCCCGTAAAGTTTTGTCCTCGGTTGTATACGCGTAAGACCGGGAATTTGTTATAAAGGATGGCAAATCACATGTTCTACGAAAAAGAAGTCTTGAGGGCCAGTAAAAACGGACACCCACCACAAAAGTTCACAATCTTCAAAGACGTTTCGGGAGCCGAAATGTGTTCGATTTTATGAGCCTTCGTGGTGGGTACCTATTTCTAATTGTCCTCATGTCTTTTCCCGACCAGACGGGTTTCCGTCCGCCTGTTGACTTAAAAAAAAAAAAATGTCAGCAATATTTAAGTATAACTATAACAATAGGAAGGCGGATACCTCTTTCTTTATTTTTCTTTATTATAGGGCCTTCGAAAACCCACTCCACTAATCACGCATTACTCGACATATCCGAAGATTCGTCTTTACCGGTTTCATCTTAACATAGTTCTATCATGTGAAGTAAGCGACAGCAGGCGACAATAAGCGACAATAAGCGCATATTAGATATGACTTCGTCGAAAACTGTGTCAGCGCACGTCTGAGAGCATAGTTTACCTATAGTATATACAGGCATAGCCATGCGCAGAGGGGGGGGGCGGGGGGCAGGGGAGCGCCCCCTCCCCCCTAGTCACCTAAGGAGAGGGGGGCGCAAAGTCTGCCCCATACATTGACTTATTAGGGAAGGGGGCGCCGCGATGAACCCCCCCCCCCCTGAAGGGGAACCCTGCGCACGTCTACGTGTACAGACAGTATACAGTCAGAGTGTGACACAGAAGCGATTAAATGAAGAAAAGTTCGTCGGCAATTAAATGCTCTCGTAGTCTAATATTTCAGTCTGGTAAACATGGCTTATGTTCCGTGTTTAGAAGTCGGCGAACAAGAAATGTCGCTGGAGCCAACGTCTCCACATAGGGGTTCGTCTTCGTCAGGGCCCTGACGAAGGTAAATCCGCTTGTCATGTTAATTTGGCTCCAGCGACCTTCCCTGACCTGTGATATTTCACCACTTCTAGCCCACATATTCCCCTAAGATCCTGTCTTGGTTGTACTGATGTGTCGGCATAATTGCATTGACGTAGAAGGTCTTCATAAGTTCACGTTGCACCCCAAAACGTATATTTAGTGTATATAACTTCACAGGGTGGCACATGTCACACGAATAATTTTGCGAATAACTTAATTCATTTAGTGAATGTTCAGTGAATAGTTTCAACGCACTTTTGAAATTTTGCTTCCGTGTGGAGTCGTATAGCTGCTAATAAGGGAAGAGATGGATGTGTTGTGCAATGCCCGAAAAATTACAAGCATGCATAAACAATAATATTAAGTATATGACATTCAATTAGTTCATTCTGATAAAGAATATTTCTTAACTATCCTTATGATCGCTTTGTGATATCATGTTTATACTAGAAGATAAAACGATAACCAGAGTTCATTTCCTTTAACTTCGCGCCTAAACTAATACCTGCACGTCACGAGTTTGGCGCCAAAACTTTTTCTCTTACCGTATTCAGGCCCTTGCTGCTCAGTAACCTTCCTGAGAGCTTGCTATAGATTCTGTCAATGGCTCAATTATAATACGGAACAGTCCATCTTGTATTACAAACAAATTTATCTTAGCCCTACAGAAGAAGCTGCTAAAAATCACGACGTCTCTGCGAGCTTGGACGGAAACGTACAAGGCGGCGTCGCCTCCCGTACTTTGTTTTAGGATCAAGCAATAATACACACATGCAAAAGTTTGTTTACGTGTGTCCTGTAATTCCTCTGTGTCGAGTCTTCTTGTTAGGGTGCACTTAACGCGTTCGTGGGACGAACAAGCCCGAACCCTCATCAACTTCGGGTGGTCTTGAGCGGCACGTTTCAACAGACAACTGGTATAATCAGTTGCTGCTGGTCACGCAAAACGCGTGAACGCGCCTAAATGTGCAAGTTCTCTAGGATAAGACTGTAGTTGACTGCTTATTAATGCGAAAGCATTACATATCCCCCTGAAGCGAAAAATCCGGCGTCAGTCCAGCGAGCAGCGTTACCACCCGATGGCAAACAAGCCCACACACACATATACACCCATCACCGATGAAGTGACAACATCATGATGACGTCTACACGTAATGGCGTCATGATGACGTCATCACATGAGGTCGATATAGTATGGACGTTGATATAGCCGTCACACGCAGACACACAGTGCTTTCGTATTTTCGTTTTCAATGCTGGTAAACAGACTCGGTGCCGTTGTAACTTTTTAAACTTATCTCGTTCCTACGCACAACTATATGTTCATGTTGCTGTCCGTTTCGTCTACTGCGCTTTCTTGACTTTCTTAACTGGAGCATAATGGCCACGGATCTTGTCTATGACAGAAATGAGACGGGAGGCGCCTAATGATAAATTGATAACCGTTTGCCCAGCCTGGGCATATGCATGCCACACACACAAAAAAAAAAAACTGGAGGCGAATTCTAATGCGTTTTCTATAAGTCAGCGTAAGCACGTATTGCACTTAATGTTTTTCAGTTGCTTAGTCGATGCAGATGGCCGTGAGAATTAAGAGAAAAACGAAGCGTCTTATAAGGTAATGTCAAAGAAAAAGAAATTTATCGTATTTCAAGTTGCCCGAGGACTCATAGCAGCAACTCTATAGTTCACCATTAAAGGGATCATGAAGCACCCCTTGGGCTGATTGAAAAAACACATCCTGCGGAAAGCTGACACGGCTATGAACTGCTCTGCCAAATATTACAGTCGTGCGCGCCGCGTAATGGCCACAAGCGGAGCGCGAAGTTGCCGTTTCCCCAGGCACCCTCTTTTCAAACAGAGGCCGGTTCTCACTCTCGTCGGTGGGCGGGGCGTCTGTCCGCTGTACGTCGCAAAGACATAGCATGCTTATTGGCCGATAGCCGACGTAAATCGAGAGCGGCGTTCGGATCAGATGCGCTTCTTGCCGCGGAATGCCGCCACTTGCCGGCGCCGCACTCGCGCAGGCGAATCACAGCGGGAGAGCGATCACGTTTCATGACGCGCGCTGGCGTAACTTCTTTCCCCCATGCCATCCCTCCCTGTCTAGCTTCCAGCGCGCTCGTCGGCACGAGAAAAGAGAGAAAGCGCTGGGAGCGTGCGCCAAACCCCCGTAACTCCGCTGATTCTTGACGGATTCGAGAAATTTTTGCGGCAATCGATTCGGGAGGCAGTACACTCCGATACTGAGGCCATTAGATCATTACTTGGAAAAGTGGTTCATGACCCCTTTAAGCATAAAAATGAGAGAAAGGCGGTTGAATGGACGTCATGCATACAAGGTGAATGGCAACTTATGTCTGTCGTATTTTATGGAGAATTAACGACCTTTCGCGAACGGCGCTTGAGACTCCATGAGTCGTGGAGTGCGTGTTGAAAAAGACAGAGTAAAAAACAACTTTCCGCAATTCGAAGATTAGTAAAGAAGGATGTTTATTTGAGACTAAGTCTTTAATGCCGTATACTCACAGAGTTGTCACAATGAATAATGATTTTATCAGTTTAACTACAGACCGTATGGATTGGAAACGCTTGGACTGGAAACGTCTGATTGGAAAAGCTTCAGCTTTAGGAGCGAGTAACGTTTGATAATTGGACGTGCTTAGAGTTTGTTTACTGGTTCCGCACTGGTCCCGCATCTGCGTGCGAGATCATTCCGACATCATGAGCACTGTCTGTTATGTCATTGACATATGGGCAGAAAGGATAGGAGCAGACATAGTATTAGTGGTATGTCGGTACGTATTCGCAATAAAGAAGACGAAGCGTTATCGATGCCTGCAAACTGTTTTATATTTGAGCGCTAAGTTTCGGAAGCTTGTCGTCTAATAAACGAACAAAAAATTGGCAGTCCCTTTAGCTAACATTAAGGAGAGCACAGAAGAAAGCCTATGCTCTCACGTGACACTAACTAAATTACTTAAACGTTATCAGTTGATTGCATTAACCCACCCCTTCAGGCGTTATAATTATTTCTGCATGTCTCATCCGGTTTCGCACTACCTCCGAGATCGACCCATATTTCACCACGCACAAATATAATCTGAAGACGTCATCAGTTGACACCATTGGTGACGTCATCACTTGATCACGTGACCTTCGGTACCGCTGGTGCTCACGACGCCGCCGGAGGCCGGATTTTAACGCGATAGCGTTAAAGAGCTCGTTTCGCAGAAATTTCGGTGTCGGCGTCGTTGGTTGTGAGCGAAAAGTTGGCGTTGTCCGTGAGCCAGAATTCCAAATAAATGCTAATAAATCAATAATGAAAATCTTAGGTTAGAGTGGGAGTCGAACCGACGCCTTTTGCGTGGCAAGCAAATGTTCTACCAAAATAGTCACGCCGGTTCTTTAAGCTGCTTCGAAAAAAAATCTATACGAATGCCATGTAGTCCTAAGAGTCTCCTTAACGCATGTAATATTGCGTGGCAGAAGCGTAGAGTAGCACCAGGCGTCAAAACCCACCCATTACAAAGCGCTCAGGCATAATTAATCACTTTCAGCAACATCATCAACAAAAGTGTGCAGCTGCGAAGGTTCGCGTGTTGCCTTACGGATGCTTCGCCAATGGCGTAGTGGGCACTTCGCAACTCTACTTGTAGTAGACATTCTAGAATAGTTTGAAAAGGACAATGTTACTCGCACAGACGTTCCTTTCCCTGCGGCAGGGCTGAAGTGTCCACCGAGAACCGAAGCCAGGCTAGACGATTGAGAATTGCGTTGCGCACGGGGCCCGATTACGCTATCCCGTCTATACTCTTGAAGGCGAAGCTCAAGCGTCCTCCAAGTTTTTGTTTTTGTTTTTGTTGTTGTTTTAACAGCGAGGCTGCTTAGCAAATCGTTCCTTGTCCGACGAACCAAAGAACTATCATCATCATAAACGGGTATGTGCCACAGAAATTGGGTAAATCCCACTACTCACCACTGGTCCACTAAAAAATGAAGAAGACAACAGTTAGCCCAATAATAAATGGCTGCGAAGCGACGGCGGCCAGCCTAAGACCCCGAGTACGTTTAACGAGATAATATACTGGGTAACGGGAAATGGAACGGCGGCTGAAGGGGTGGAAGGCCTACACCAACGAAGACGTGCCCGCAGAGAGGTGCGAACGCTTGGTTTCAGTGCAAGTTTCTGTCTCTGGAGTTTGGACATCCGTGTCCTGTCTGTGACTGTCTTTGGTTTAACATGAACCTATCTGCGTTTACAATCAACGTACAAACAACCTAGCATCATCTATCTAAAGCCTAGAAACGTCCTAGAAGCAACCTAGAAGCAACCTGCATCACGTATAGCTAAGGCCTAGAAACAACCTAGAAGCAACCAGATTAGTCTTCAGAATCGTCCAGTTCCGGCGAAAAAATTCAGGACGGAGCAGTGGGAGACCCTGCTCGCCAGCGAGGAAAAGGAGGCCCAAGTGGCTCTCCTGGACCAGGCGCGGCGGGCTGCTGAGGCCAGTGGAGCCCTGGACTAGGGGCCCCACCCACCTGCTTCTCAAACCCCTCTTCTTTTTTAATAAACGTTTTCGCTGTTTCAAGCCTTGCGCCGCTTAGTGCAAGCTTCGCCAAATGTTTTTGTGTGTGTGTGTGTGTGTGTGTGTGTGTGTGTGTGTGTGTGTGTGTGTGTGTGTGTGTGTGTGTGTGTGTGTGTGTGTGTGTGTGTGTGTGTGTGTGTGTGTGTGTGTGTGTGTGTGTGTGTGTGTGTGTGTGTGTGTGTGTGTGTGTGTGTGTGTGTGTGTGTGTGTGTGTGTGTGTGTGTGTGTGTGTGTGTGTGTGTGTACTCATGAGGGATATAATGCGTTCGCCTTAATAGAATATTTGACACTGTTGAAATGAGCACACATTTGCTCTATCTGTCGTCACCACGCGTCAGCTAGCAGATACACATGTGAAAACAGAAAGAGGAAAAAAAACGGTGATTTCCAAAAGCAGCTTCGGAACCTTATATACACCGAGATAGCGCTAACCTAAACTATCGTATCTTTTGCCAGCGATGTTACTTTCTTTTTCTGGGAGCTACCCACGGCGGACGGACTGGACCCGGAAATTCTACGCTATATTATCCGAAGTCATGTGGACGTTGCTTAATGTGTCACCGGTACGCTATAACCAACTAGTAGAGAAAGAGAGGCAGGGTTCCAAACTATATTTTTTAAACGTTTTGGAATGAAAACCCTGAAACCGCGAGAATCGCGTGCAGTATCTTCTGGAGTATGATTGCACTGGTATGAAGTTGTATTTTTATTGTGGATTAGTCCTTGTTCTGTATACCTATTTGAATGTGTGTTCCGTAACATGAACTACCTGCTTGAATACACGTTCTAATACATGTTTTACCTTTTTTGAATATGTGCACTGTAGCTGTTACCAATTTTTTGTAACACCCTTACGCAATGCCTGCTTACGCATTTAGGGTTCTTGAATAAATTGATGAATTGATTAGTTATTGAAGTTAATGGCAAATACGGATCTAATGTGCACGATGGCCCTTCCTAAACAAGAAGAATGGGTGAGAAAGCATGAACATATATCATACAGATGGCTTGCGCTGACGTCACTGAAACCGCGCTATGTTGGAGTACCAGCATGGCTGGACGCGAAGTTTGTGATGTCGCGTTAACGTTATCAGTACATCACATGCAGGTTCTCTTGTTATTCATGCACAGAGGCCAAAAACGTTGCAGTGGCGTCGTTGTTAAATTGAACCAGGTTAACCGTCACGTGATCATGCTGCCCTGACGACATCGAAGCCACCATGTTGGAGTACCACTACGTTAAGAAGTTGCGTACATGACTTCACGTGCAAGCTATCAATACAGTTTCGACACATGCCTCAGTACGCTGGTTGTAGGCTAGCATATTCAAATAAACGTGTCTGTATCTGTGCGTGTATATGTATGTATGTATGTATGTATGTATGTATGTATGTATGTATGTATGTATGTATGTATGTATGTATGTATGTATGTATGTATGTATGTATGTATGTATGTATGTATGTATGTATGTATGTATGTATCTGTGTATGTGTGTATGTATGTATGTATGTAATCGCGCCTGTCAAATGAAAGAGACTTTTACGACGTATCAGTTACATACAGATTTTTTTATATCCGGTAGATAAACGAAGTCAAGGCAACATTCCCTCTATCGAAAACAACTTGAGCCGGCAGATATTATTATTTTTTTGTCCGCTTCTTTACGCGTGACAAATTCACGATGTTAATATGAGGCACGCCGCATTTCGCACCCACTGAAATGCGAGCGGATAGTGTCCGGGAATCGAACCGGCGTCGTCGAACCCAGCCTGCATTCTAGCCTTAGGCTGGCGGTTCCTCGAAAATCTTTAACTATCTACTAAGTATACATAGCCAACATTTTCCGGCACGTATTCGCTCCTATCGTGCTCGTCACGTTCGATGTGTAAGCAAAAATAAAGAATAAGATTCGGTGTGATGACGCTTTTCTGATGTGTTCCTTCTTACGACATTCCGAGCGGCCTCCACTCGGCTGCAAGCAAGCATCTGCACATTATAAAGCTTGCGCGCTCTTGCCGGAAGTGTTTGTTATGCAGGCTCTCGAGAACACGCGCAATAACCGCCTTATTGAGCTGCCAAGTGCATGAGTGCTACAGTATATATGTGCGATGACAAAGCCTTGTTTTAACAATGCTCAAGGCTAATGGAACGAAGTCGAACGGCTGCAGTGCGACGGAACCGCTTTGCGGAGGTTGTTTATTCGACCGTCGACGCGATAAAATTCGCTGACAAAAAACAAGAAAGAAAGAAAATGCACGCAGATCCTCAAATGGAGAAATGCCAGCCAGAGCTCGACTTTCGCACGTCGGTGCAGCGAACGTCACACGTTTCCTTGCAGATGCGCGAATGTCTGTTGTAGATACGAACGTCGACAAGCCGTGCGATGCGCAATTATATGTTCTATACCACACGTACCGCGTTTGAGGGCTGCAAAATGTTTCTACCGATCGGTAAGCGCGGAGCAGATTGATCCGTGTGTGTATATGTTGACATGTGCAAATACTTGCGATGTGAAAGTTTCACGTTAATGTTCTCCCTACGCGTGTCCTTTCGTTCACCTCGATGTTTTGGCCCGCTGAAACGTAGTCTATTGTCATAGTGCACTTATTTTCAAAAATGCATACTTCTTTGTTGCTTCCTTTTCTTGTTTTTGCGATCGATGTAAATTTAGGAAATTTATGCGCAAGCGAGTATCTTTTGAGCAGCGTATATTTTTAGGATTTTTGTGCACCCCGTGTACTGTAATTACCCGGCTCCTGATAGGGCCAGATGGTCTGAAGTATTGTGAAGTAAAAAATATAATTCGCCTTTCACGCATATAGCAAATAAATGACAAAGCGATACCCTTGCGGACGACAAGTGCATTCGCGCACGTTTTACGCAGGAAAATTTGTTGCTCGCGAGAGAAGCACGTATTCTCGACATCTTTGTCGAGTAATAGGCATGCGCATGGTTCTCATTTAGGGGGAACCATGTTTCCACGTTTCACCAAGGCGACCCCTCCAACCCTCCTTTCCATTGGTCGAGTCCGAAAGAAACCAAGATTCGCAATGGGTGCAGAAATGAAAATGAAGCAATGCCGTGCTTCTCACAGCAGCCTGCCTTTGGTCCCCGGATTTCCGGGAATAAAGGAGGCAAGTGCACAGTTCTTGGTGCGCAGCATCGGGTGTTCTCGGCCTCCACTGTCGTGAAAAACTTGCATGACCGATATCCCGCACTTTAAACAGTATGAATAGCTTGGGCGGGGGCGGGGGGGGGGGGGGCTACATCCCCGTCCCCCTTCGTGCACACGCCTGTGTGTGTTTGTATATGTTACAGCTGTCTCACTATACCTCTTCCAATCGAGACAATCCAGCATTTCTAGTTTTCTTCATCCAGGCATCTACAGCGCACTCTGGTCATGACCTTGTCAACGTTTGTCGGAATATGCGTCTGCCACTATAGAGGATGAAAGATTGCAAAAAAAAAAAAGAAGAGAAAGAAATATCGCTAACAAGGGCGGGGTGCAGAGCTCGATCCCGATGCGAGCCGTTCTGCCCCTTATTGAGATACATGCACCTGCACGCAACCGTGTCTCCACCTTTCGTTCTCAGAGCCTGGACTGCAGTAAAGTGTGGGATTGGTCCTCGTCTTCTGTATGTGTACTGTGTCTAAATTTTTGCGCTGAGCAGTTTAATAATCCTGTACTGGAGACAGTTTGTGAGCCAGAGGGTCAGCCGTTCGCTCAATCAATCAATCAATCAATCAATCAATCAATCAATCAATCAATCAATCAATCAATCAATCAATCAATCAATCAATCAATCAATCAATCAATCAATCAATCAATCAATCAATCAATCAATCAATCAATCAATTTTCCAAATGGTGTGTTTGACCGACCGACCAAATCACCGACTGACTGAAGTCCGCACTGCCGGGCAGTAACTATACACACTAACCACAGCGGTGGTCGAGTGGAAGCGCGACCGCCTCCAATGCGGGAAGTACTGGGTTCGATTCCGCGTGCCGCCTGTCGACCACCGAACTTTCTATAAGGGGGAGGGGTGTCCCTACCGACTGATCTCCCAAACTGGCGCTCTGTGGTGTGGACGTCCATCTCAACAAGGCGATACCATTTCTTTTTCGCTCTATTGCACTTTCACTCCCCTTCCTATCGGTTTCTTATGATGACCTCTTATCTGTGCCTACACCATCCAGTGCTAAGTAACAGCGGCTGAGCAACATGTCCAACATGAAGTCTGTTCATGTGTCGTATAAGGGCGTCATTCCTAAATACTGTTTTCTATATCTCTCTCTTCCCGCGTTACCGCATGTGCAGGCGGCACTATGGGCCTCGACGACGAGGAGCGGCTGCTGCTGCTAGACCCGGGCACGGCCAGCGGTGCACGGCCCAGGCACCCCGGTTACGGAGCCAACTACAACGCAGCCATGACAGCGGCCGGCGCCACATCATCGTCAGCGACCACAAGCAGCGCCAACGTCTCGGGTGCGGGGTGCAAGTAAGCCTGTGTCTCCGTACCACAATTTCTGTTGAGAGTGCTGAGTAAGCAGGGTAGCAGGCTAACCTTCTTGCCTTTCTTCTTGCCTCTCTTGCAACCCCCTGTCGACGCCCATGCTTGAGAGAGTGGCAAGTTCGCGCTCCACTTGTGAACTCTCCTCGCGGCACAGGACTGCAAGATTTGGTAGAGCTGTTCACAGCAGCGTCTGCTTTCTGCTGTTTTTTTCGCCAAGCATAGGGGGTGATTCAGGGCTCCTTTAAAGGGGCCCTGCAACACTTTTTCAAGTAATCATATAACGACCTCACTATTGGAGTTGATTTCTTCACGAATCGACTGCTGTAATTTTTTTTTTTTAGGATCAGTCAAGTATACGAGCGTAGTTACATGGATTTGTCGCACGCTCTAAGCTCTTTCTCATCTCCTTTCGTCCCAGCGAGCGCGCTGAAAGCTACATGGCGGGGAGGGTATGACAACGGGGCAGGAACAACATGGGCAAGAAACTACGTCCGTACGTCAGCGCGCGTCATGACTTTATGTTTTTCTTTTCTTGTTTTCTTTGAACGTGCGGTTCACTTTCAGTGTGACCACGAGCGCGCTGTAGAGCGCTGCGCGGGCACGTCGCAGCACACCGCGGAGGCCGCGGTAACTATACACAAGGACACAGCTGTGTCCTTGCGCTTTTGGGTATATGACGCACATGAGTTTGCGTATGTGATATCATTTTTCGAGAGAAGAGCGAGCGATTTCTAGCTGACTGAAATTTAATTGCAAGTTCCACACTCTAAACGAGGTAACCGATAAACGTGATTTTGTTCACCTATACAGTAAGGGTTACATTAGCTTTGAGTGCATAAATTCTAAATTTGATAACCCTTACTATCGGCGCACAAAATCACATTTATCGGTTACCACGTTTAGAGTGCATGCCCGCGTGTTGCTAACGTTTGGCTCATACGTTCGCAGGAACCTCGACTATATACCAATCAGCAGCATTTTCTGACCATGTTCAAAAAGCATTGCAGGGCCCTTTAAAGGGACACTAAAGAGAAACAATGAATTGGTTTAGATTGATAAAGTGTGCTCGGAGAACTCTTGTGTAGTTTATTTCACCACCACAGGTTTATTGGTAGAGGAGAAAACCAAGTTCAAAGTTTCATTTTTAAATTTCGCCCCGAACTTTGTAATTCGTGACGTAAAAGACTTTAAAGAGCATTTAACGTATTTTGGCGCCACTGGCTCGACGAAATTTCCACAAACTCGTTATGTCAAGTCTCTGGCCCCTCAGAGGACAATGTACTTCGATTTAACCGATTAGGAACTACGTAGGCCCAAGCAGGCGGCGTCAAAAATATGTGACGTCACGGCAAATGGTGCGGGAATTCCAAGGTGGCGTCGCCACCTGTATTTTCTTTTTGCGCGTTTTCTCGCTTATGAAGCGTCTTCTCGCAGCAAGCGTGGTGTTTTTGGTATCATGGAAGACTACTTTACTAATGCGAGGAAAATCGTTTTGCTCTTTAGTGTCCCTTTAAAATTACAACGTATTGAACTTTCGTGCATAATTCCATAAGTACCACCCACTGATTTCATGCACGTTCAAATGAAACGCTACGCGTGCTTCTCCGAAGACGACGCGCGAAGACTGTGCGTGCAGCATGCTGCACCGAAGACGTGTTGCATCATATCCTTGTTGGTGCACCTCAGTGCTGGGCAGTATCGAAGATACATGTATCTTAGATACTATCTTAGATACTCTAGGGGTATCTTGTATCTGTATCGCGATACGTCTCGAAAGACGAGTATCTGTATCTGTATTTCCGATACATTCGATAATGTATCGTGTATCTTAAGATACAAGATACTTCTATCGCAACACAACCACGCGAAACAATAATCGCTGGCCAAGCTCCGATTCTCACGCTGGTACTGGTGCCACTAAGCCATCTGAATAAGTCTAAGGGCAGTGACGGTGAGGGTAGAAGATCAGGAAGACAAGCACGCGGACGTCTACGCCCAGCCCACGTACCTTTTGTTCTCTCGATTTCTTTTCTTTTTAGTTGCGCCAATACCGCGACACTTGCTCTTAGCCACTGTCTTGCACCGCGTACTCCAGTGCGTGCGGCGTCTATCGCGCAAATTCTGATGTTGTTACAGTGTCGTTATTAGGGAGTTTTAGTGCCGCCGCCCCAAAGCGGCTTGGGTACGTAAGCCCTTGCGTTCCTTTGTATTCTCCGTGGATGCGGCTGGGAGTACAAAGGAACGCAAGAGCGTGCGTAGGCAGGCCGCTTGGGGGCCCCGGCACTAAAACTCTCTATTGAAGATTCTCTTGCGTCTTGCTCCGTAACGAAATGTGATGCGTGCAAGAATGGGGTTGCTTTGCGTCGCGTGCATTTTACATATCAGCGATTTGAAGGATCTCGTGGATGTAAGTTTGACCTGCATGCAATGAATTAACTTATATGCAAATAAGATTCTAACAACTTTAGCACCACTGGTACTGATGCTAGATCTAATAGAGCAAGCGTTTACCTAAGAGAAAATATCTTGGCGTACCGTATTTTTCACTTTCATCTACATTTATTCAAAGAATTTATGAAATCATAATTTGATTATTAGCACAAGTGCTTTCTTAGCTGTCATTTTGAATCGCATACATTACCTAGGTCGCTGCACTGGTTTTCCGGTCTGGTCACTGCAGTATATCTTTTGTAACGCGCTCCCAAAATAAGATTTCTGCTTTATTCTTCTAACTGTCTGCTTTATTTCTACTATTGTTTACAGATTTACACATTGCCAAGGCGATTTTGAAAACAAATATATTATTATGTGGGCGTGCCTTGAATATACAGTACAAAATATTCTGCTTACCGCTCAAGAAAACAGCGAAATTGAGTTTTCGTTATAATAACGGAAATCATTAGGAGCCATCTTAAAGTTGCTAGGAAGGGGATTCGAGAAACGTTGTTTTACTGAATGTTCCGTTTTACTCATGAGCGTCCCAACGAGTCGTTTCAGGCAATTCTCCATAGGCACTGAATTTTCTATTGTCTCAACAGGTAAGTTGACGATACTTCATGCTGATAGCTAATAAGGGCGCCGTCTATATTGTGTTTCTGTACTCATTCAATGTGAATGTTTGATACACAACCACCTCTCTATTTTACTTATATTTGTTTTCTTGTCTTAGGCCTCCTTAAATATTTTTCGTATTACTAATCGCCATGTAATGGAAGCTATAAGCGGCAATAGCGCGAATAGCGGCGGTGTCCTGCGACGCTTTGTGCAACTATACAATACGTCTGAGACATTTCTGTGTTGCACATGTTCTCTCGTTGAAGAAAAATTGCTAAAATATTCTACGTTAGTGAGTATATCAACAAAGAATCCCTTACGCCAGCAGCTAAGTAGAACATGGAAATTCATTGCAGTTTTACGTCATCTACGTATACACTAGGGGTCTCAAACTCAGCTTATAGTCGGCGGGCCGCAGTCGCGAAATTTAGCTCCAAGGGCCGGGACAGTGATGACGGTGGGGTCGGAGAGAGTTTGAACAAAATGGCGTTGCCATTTGAAAGAAAGCCTTTCCAATATCTCATATATAGGTCATTTCTGAAGGGGATTTGGAGTCAGGATTCGAGAAACATCGATACCGATGTACACAACGAGTGAAATCTGGACGCGGATTGAAATATAGTCTTTGTTCCACGATTATGTCTCAGCACATGGTGACCACGTGTTCCTCACGAAAGAAATGCTTGAGACCAGTCATATGTCTGTGTAGCTCACGAACATACTTATTTAGAAAATAAAAACAAATGGGACGGAGACGGTCATGTGAGCCGGCCGGGCCGCTAGCGAACGCTCTCAAACCCCGTATACACCATGCGTCCCCCCCCCCCCCCCCCCCCCCCCCAAAAAAAATGTCGCTACCAGCGTTGCTGCTGCTGTACATCTGTCCGGATATATGGTATTGTGCAAACTGTCTTTTACGGACAAGGTAAAAGTCCACACCGGCCGGTATTTGCGAAGGTTACTTGTTGACGGTATTGTGATTATATGGCAACCCGCTAGCTGGTCGGCAAGCTGAGCAGCGACTCCCATCAATTAAAAATGACAAGCAAGAACCGCTGTCAGCGAAGTGTATAAAGAGTTGTCCAAGCCCCAATAAGTTGTTTTGGAAGGAAACTAATGTACTTTGAGCAAGAAGGGCGAAACTTTTAAGATACTAACAGACATTTCATTCAAGTGAAACAAAATAGGTCAGCCCGGTTAGGAAATTTTCAAGCATACATTCTCGTGTATAGGCATTTGCTGCTACATTGTATGGATGTATATTAACAAATTTGAGAATGTATCGAAGTATCTTAAGATACAATTGCCAAGTATCGTATCGGATACAATTATTGCGGCAGTATCTTGTATCTGTATCTCCAATACTTTTTTCCTCAGTATCTTGTATCGTATCGCGATACAATTTCAAAGTATCTTTGCCCAGCCCTGGTGCACCTATATCGTATGCGTGCTGTATACTTCGATCCTTATCATCCAGTGTCGTTCGCAGTGCGCACGCACTCGGTCCCTTATCTCTGACTCGCGGCGATTTTTTTACGGTTCGGTGCACGAGCCCTCGTTGACCGATCGCGCATATTGCGAGTCTGTACCGCCAAGATGCTGACCCGCCGCTGCTGCTGATGCAGCTCCTTTCCTGGAATACAGAGCGCTGACTTCGACGCCTTAAGAACTCGGAACCGTGATCGCCATGACTTCTGCGTGCAGCGCATTGGTTGCGCAGTTGTTTTGCCGAGTTGGGAATGGGGTCACGAGTTCAATACCCGGCGGCGGCTGCAACACAAATATGGGGGTAAAACAAAAAATAACAAAAAGAAAACAGTCAGCTCCCCGCGACGACTGAACGATCGCAATGCTACTTAACTTTATAGAAGATCTGACTTCAGTATTCAGCATGATGAGCCATATTGCACAGGACTAGAACGCACTTGAAGAAATGTGTTCTCAGACGCATTGCCGAAACGGCTCACGTTATACAGCTGCGTAAGTGAACATGAATATTAAAGGTCCTGTAAACATTTCATCTACTATCCTCTCCCTCCGTACAGTGCATAATAGAAGGGTTGCACACGGCTCGCTTTTGTGCACGTGGCCTTTTTTAGAGCAGTTTTGGCTGACGATGGCAAAGACCAGCTTACAAGAATGCTTGTTTCCGTATAACGGGTCGGTTGTCGACTTTGTCGTGCCCAGTCCTGCGGACTTTCCCAAGATAATCGCACAGAATTAAGTGGCTGAAATAGTCTGCTTGGGCCGACGTTCTGGACTTCTATAGTCGTTCCAGCGGAGCAAGAGTACACATACAAAAAAGCGAAACTAAACGAGAAACATTGCAGGATGGACTGACTGAAGGCATGCCTCCCCGCTTTCAGACCCCATTCTGCGTTGAAGCCATCGGTACGCGAAGAAGCGTGAGACATCTATGCGCTTGAACATCGACCCTGGAGACTGCGGATAAGCGCAGATATAGCTGATACATGCATGCACAGTTCCGATATGCGAACTGTGCCCGCGTTTAGAAACCGCGACGTTATCTTCCTTAGCTCCTCATCTTCGAGCCTTTTTGTTACTGAGACTGAGAGCGCGAAGGGTCGACGTCTTGCCTGAGGCTATTCATTGTCGCACAGCGACGCTAACGGATGTGCTACACAGGCTCGCGTGGCCGCTCGCATAAGTGCTGCTTCTTGCCGTCGAATAAGAGCAGAATATCACGAAACACGGCATAACGCAATATGTACCCTATTTCCATATTGTCATTGCAATATGTTTTTGATATAGGCACTGTATTCACCTTCAAAGTGGTGTGAGTGAGTCATCTGCTAACTGGCTGACTCCATCCCTTCACACCGTTCCTCCCCTGTCCGCCATTGTTGAAGGAGGGAGAAAAAAAAGGGGGGGGGGGATTCACACGCAGAGTTGCCGTCGGGCAGACTTTGAAAGTAGCCAGAACTCAGCGTAAAGGTAGTCAAATGTAGCCATGCCATTTGTAGCCGAAGGCAACAGTAGCGATATTGTGGATAATTTTTGAATATTTAACACATATCACTTTGGACCAATGCAAACATAAAATAAAGAGCCCAGTTGTTTTCCATCTTGCTTGGTTTGCAAGCTGCAGGTAAGTTGTAAATGAATAAGCAACTTATTACAAGTTCACTTGTATCGAATAGAGTTCTCGCTAGAGTCGATTTGGCATATTTCAACACAGCAGGAACTTTGGAGGTTGAAACAGCTTTCCTTAAAGCCCTGTACCGAACTCGAATGCGGACGCCATAAGAGCAGCAAGAGCAGTCCAATTTGAAGTAGTGAAATATCGTTGAAGATGAACAGTCCAGCTTCATTTAGTTTAGCATCTCGCTTTTGTCAAGTCCAAACCAGAGAAAACGCGCCGGGTGCGGTCAGTTTCGATATCGCCATTAAAATTCGATTATGAAGATCTCAAATTACGCGCAGCTTTACGCGATTTCGAAAAAAAACTTGGATATGCCATAAATTGAATCGCGGACTACAACTTCCTAATATAAACTGACCTAATCTCAATATTTAAAAAGTTGATTAACGATTTTTTGTCTATTTGTCATTTTAGTGTCATTTTAGCTGCGGCAAAGTATTTCTGCCTCGACGTAGAGTTCGTGTGCGAAAACGACAGGAGCCTGACTGTAATATGATTTTTAGTGACCTTTATTATCTAGAAGGAAAAAAACTCGCCCTGCATGCACCGTGCGGACACAATCTGTATGCAGGATGTTTAGCCGTTGCCCTCTTCTCGCCAAACGAATTTTTACAGTCACTTGTATAAGACCGTTAACCAAGGCAGTGGTGCTGTGGTCGCGGTGCTCGGCTGTTGACCCGAAAGACGCGGGTTCGATCCGGGCCTTGGCGGTCGCATTTCACTGGAGGCGAAATGCTAGAGGCCCGTGTGCTTAGATGCACGTTGAAGAACCCCACACTGTCGAAATTTCAGGATCCCTCCACTACGACGTAGCTCACAATGTAGTTATAGTGGTTTTGACACGTAAGACACCAACCTATCATTATAAAACAAAACTGCGGTGAGGTGTGCGTGTTAGATGGTCAAGCAAGCGCTAGTTCATCGCTCACCGAGTCATTACCGAATGAATCCAACCAGCGCCTCCTCTATTTTTCTGTGCCTGGGCGAAGGAGCGGAGCGCAATGGGAACCGACCGTCGGCGTTAGTGCGGCTTTTAGCCGCCGGGCGCCGCCACCGTAGTAGACCAGCCGTCGCGTCGTCGCTCGCGGAAACGAATGCCGTGGCTGCATTCGAAGCTGCTGTATGGTTCAGATTTCGGCTGTATTCGCGTTGTTTAAAGTATAATGAAAACTTGTAAACTAGAATCATGAAGCACTTGTCGTTCTGGACAACCAGCCCATTTCGAAGGCACATGTCTTTCGCGGCTATTTGATCGAGACGCTCGCGCGTCGTCTGCTAGCCCGATTCCAGAGAGCGCATGCCAGTGATGCGCGGAAAATCGTTTTGTCACTGTTACGTTCGCTTGACTGAGAGTCGGTTATTGACTCTCTGATAGTCGATTTTCGAAAGCAGCATTTGCCAAGAGCTAATACTAAAAGCTTGGGCGCTTAAAGTTCGCCGATGCATACCGTCTACTGGTGTAGCACACTATACACAAGCCATGAGTTCATGCGCTAAATAACATGAAATGTCACTATAAGCTGCTTCCAGTGACAATGTACATAATGATTGTCGGTTGTTTCGCCGGTAGCGCATGTAGTGTCCATGGGCTCCGATTCTTCAGCTTCGGGACCTAATGTCAGTGCTGCATGCACATGGCGGCGATCGCGAGGCAGCGTTGCTACTGGTACTAGATGCATTCGTTGACCGTTCGGACGCAACGCGGTCACGTTTAGGGATACTTGCCATGCTTGATTCAGTTGTTACATTGGTCTGCAAACGTGAAGGGTAGTCTGCAAATAGTGAGGCTACTGCATCCTCCGTAAGCCGCCGCTTCTTATATTCTATGAAATCTACGCGTCGTAAACAACGGCTGCATATTCTAGTGTAGTGTGAAGATATATTAGGAGACCAATTATCCCGCCTAATTACTGCAAGCCACCTCTACCGAACGCCAGCGGCAGCTGGAATTTCATGGAACGACAGCCGAACAGTGTATTAAGGCGAAAGCTTAGATGCCTCATCAAACGCGAAAATTGACCGTCGGCGGCATCAGCACGAGTGATGCAAAAAATAATTACGTGATGACGTCATCATATGACGTCACAGATCATAAAATTTTGTGACATCATCGTGACGTCGTCACATTACACCTTCGCTTGGTCAAAATGGGCTGATCACGGAGGCAGTGCATGCCTCCGCTGATGTGCAGAGAGCTTACACTGCCTCCGATCCTTGAGGCTGTAAGAAAACCACGTTAGGCGCAGGAATATCTCGGAGGGAGGCAGGGAATGTTCAATACGTTGACTGGAAGAAAAAAAAGAAGATGGATTTCGCCTTTCAGTCGTCTTAGATGAATGCATAAGGGACCCTATGAGTTTTTTTTCTTTATCAATAAAGGGAAATAAAAAGACATTCGTGATTTCTTTCAGTTCCATTTGCAGAATGGAACACAACAGTATGACATACTAAGGCATTAGGGCGGTTGCAATAGCCTGAAATAGAAAATAAAACGCGAATACTATCAAACACGAGTGCAAGTATCGAACCGGCAGAACGGCCTGACAGTCGTCCTACGGAATACTTACAGCGGGGATGGAAAGACACGTGAACATGTGGCATCTGCATTGTTTGCTGTTTCGCAGCTATCTTCAAGTGGTTATAGCCTGGATGATTGATGAGAACACGACGTCATCCATGACACAATAAAAGACCATCTAGCATCTTTTTATTGCCACTACGGTTAGAGCGTGATGAAAACAGCGCGCCGCTATGTTCGCGTTTCTTTCCATCCCCCTGTACCTGTGAAAGCCTGCAAGAAGCACAAATGCAATTAAATTCGGATGCATACACGAATTCGTGAGCTTCGTGATACGCGCGGCCGTTCAGCGCCAGCTTCGTGTAGTCTACTTGCACAGCGCCACCACGCGGCAGCGGCGAGCGGACGCGGAGCGCGCGCTCGACGGCCCGAGGAGAGCGTTCGCCCAGGCACTGTAAAATGGAGGCACTGATCCAACAGACAACTAAGCCAGGGAAAGCGTATGGGAAATTACTTGTTTTCAATTGTAGTGTAATAGTTATGACATAAATTTAAATGAATTAAAAGGACGAAGAAACACCCTTTCCGTGGGTGGAGCCTGAACCCAGCCCACCGACTGAAATGGTGTTTTTTCGTCCACTTTAATTTTAATTGTGTATCGTTACTACACCACCGTTAAAAAGTTTCCCCTATGCTTCCATTGGCTTAACTTGTTTGTGTCTAACAAGGAAACAAGGCCCTCGAACCCTTCTTTTGTTCCTAGTCATTGACAGACACGGAATCATGCGTGTAGGACCCTGCAGTCGACGCGCATGCGCCGAGAATTTCTAGTCATTTCGGCGGGATGATGGTGAATATTATCCAGAGAAAATTCCGCCGATTTGCCGACAGCCAACTATCACGCTTTGTGCGTTGTCATCCGACAATTAAGACACGTCGGTTTAAGTCGTTTATGAAAACCAGCGAAGGATCGCTATTTGATGAAGAAACTCACTTCGATCGGGACTCGAACCCGCGTCATCGTTCTCAGCTGAGTACCACAGCCGCTGAGCCACTGAGGCGGATAGTAAAACACGAAGCAAGTACATTTCGAGATCCGGATGACACAGATCATTTAATAGTCCAATCTGCGTATGGGTCTTACACACGAAACATAACTTCTTTGCACTAACGTCGGTAAACACGAGCTTTGAATGCCCAGCAGTCCCTTCATCTTTCACAAGCGTGACAGAAATCTATAAAATTAATTAGAAACTCATCGAAGACATTAACATAAATGAAGACGCCGGCAAAGAACGACCGTTGTCAGGAATGCCGCGTACGAACTACGGAGTGCAGACATGGACACAATGAACAGCCCATCTTCGTACATTATATATCCATGGTCTCGCTTCTTTTAGGGTGCGTAAAAAACAATGATTTAAAAGCATTATATACAGTGCAACAGTAAACTGCTTTCCGTATAAAATATAGTCACGCTCAGTGCACCTTCCAGTTTCTTAGAGATGACAGGAGTTCTTATACTAAAGTAATAAGTAAGATAAGGCTTAGTGCATAAACGCACCTGTCAATGGCACAATATTTGGCGGAGATCAAAAGCGCATCTCCGGGGACTAAAAAGGAAACGCAGTACTAAACAAGCATCGGCTAAACCGTGCGTAACGATATATATAAAAACGGGTAAGCACCAAAAAATACGGGTTTTCAGTATAGTCCGCGAGCATATATTCTCCCCGAAGGCACACTTGACTGTCCCGTTCCATCACTAGAATCAGTTACAACTGTCCTGTGCTTCAGCGGCGAGACACTTGAGGATCTCGCGTCCGATTGCTCGCGCCATGGGCGGCGGCACGGCGTTGCCCACCTTGCCGATGCCTGTCCAGGATGGTGCCGAAGAACCGGTAAGTGTCCGGGAAACCCTGCGACCTCGCGCACTCCCGCACGCTCACCACTCGGTGCTGCTCGGGGTGCAGGACTCGTCCCTGCTTGCCCATCGGCTCCGGGTTGGTCACGGTCGTGCTGAAGAAGCCGTCCCACTCGAGCCGACCGTACAGTCCGGCCCAGTGGTTGTGCCTGTTGCCCGTGTGCGGCAGGCACCACGGGATCAGGGTGTTGTCCTGGCGACACACCGGGTCGCACGGCTTGTCCGACGCGCACGGGCAGACGCCCCGCAGGGCGCCCGTCGACGACTTGCCGTTCTTGGAGTCGTGGTGCGTGTAGCGAAGCTTCTTCGTGTACGTGACGCCGTCCGAGAGACGCACCACGATGTTTGGCAGGTCGCGCCAGTCGGAACCCGGACCCAGGGGAATGTGCCGCATCCGGGCCTCGACCAAGGGCGCCATCTCCTTGCAGACGTGATCGCGCAGCACGGCACCACCGGCGCGCAGAACCTTCTGGAACGGGGTCAGGGCCTGGGCACCGTAGGGAATCTCGTTGAACTTGGCGCCGTTGCGGATCTCCGGCAGGTCCGACATGGCGTCGCGGACAGTGATGGTTCTGAGCGGTGCGGACGAGGACCACTTGCAGTTGGACAGATACTTGCGCTCGTCCACCATGACGGTCAGCTGGCAGGCCCGCGGAGCGAACACATGCTGCGGTTCGGGATAGAGCGGAAGCCTCTCCCCCGGTGCAGCTGCTAAGATGATGGCTCTTCTGCGCGTCTGAGGCACTCCGTAGTTGCCGGCCTGTAGCACGCCAAAGGTGCACTGGTAGCCCATGCTGATCAGACAGCGCAGGGTGAGCTTGAGGACCATGCTGCGCTTGAAGGAGACGAAGTTGCGCACGTTCTCGAGCAGGAAGAAGCGAGGCCGGTAGTACTCGCAGTAGCTGAGGTACGACGCGATCAGAGAGTTCTTGAACTGGGAGTACTGCCTCGAGTTGAAGCGGTTCATGCCGCTGAAGCCCTGACACGGAGGTCCTCCGCAGAGCAGCTCGACGTCTCCCTTCTGCGGCAGCGTCTGACCGCGTTCGTTGACGGTCTCGCCGTCCATGACGAGCCGCAGAAGACGATTGCAGTCGTCCGTGAAGATGGTGGCGTCGGGAAAGTTGAGACGGAAGGCCGTGGCCGCGGGCTCCTCTCGCTCGATGGCCCAGCAGGTCTCGCTGACGCCGGCCTGGTGGAAGCCCTCGGACAGGCCCCCGCAGCCCGCGAAAACGTCGAGGCTGCGCAGCTTGCGATGAGGAACGTAGAACTCTTCTGGCGGCTCGATGGCGACGGTTTTGGTCGAGCTCTTGCCTTTCTTGCCCTTTCCTTTGCCGAGACAGCCCATCATGCGCGCCTTGGACGAAGGTTCCACGAAGCTCTTGGTCTCGCTCTCGTACGCTTCGGTAAAGTAGAATCGGTGGGGGCCTCGGCGAAGGTAGTCTTCGACTTCCTCGGCCAAGTTCTCGCCGTACACGACGTAGCACTTGCCGCACACCTGGTTAAGCTCGACAACGGCTTCTTCCTCGGAGTAGTACAAGAGGCAGAGGTCGGCGTCCAGCTTCGGCTGATGCGTGTTTTCGGACCGGTAAAACTTCTTGACTCTCATTCTGAACATTTCGGGCTCGTTCTTGCCATTTCCGCTGCCAGACTTCTTGTAAATGGATACGATCTTGCCGATCTTGAAAGGTTCGGGAACGTCGGCGTTCGATCCCTTGATGTATTCCGAACGTTTGCGGTAGTACTCCGGGTACATGTCCTCGTCGACGTCTTCCTTTTTGACGCCGCCCTTGTTGTTTTTGCTTTTGGCCGGCTTGTAGTCGAATTCGAAAGCGTCCGGCTCTAAGAAGACACACTCGCTGATGCAGAACGATTTACCCTGGAACGATATACTCGAATAACAGATCCTGCCGTTCTCTTCCTCGACGACGTCTCCGGGAACGGGAGTCTCCAGTTTCTCCTGCGCTTCCGCATGACGGCACGACGTACACGCTTGCGTCACGTCGCACTCCTCGGGACAAGGCAGTTCGGGCGGATCGACGAAGCGCGCGTGCTCGGCTTCGTAGGCCTTCTGGTAAAGAACGACCTGCCGTCGTCTTCGCCCTGTAGCACACACTCGTCCTCCAGACTGTGCACGCCGCCGCGAGAGAACCAGTCCTCGGCTGCCGGTTTGTGCACCACCGTACAGAGGTCGTTGACGGCGCTCAGACTCTGATTGTCGCACTCGTTGACGAGAAACAGCTCGCGAGGGTCGGACGACTCGCCCAGGACGGTGTCCGAACCCCGCCAGAACCAGTGCGCGTGGAACATCTTCTCGCCCGACGGGGTTTCGTACATGTGCACGACTCTGGCCACGTCCAGCGGAGTACCGGGATCCGCCGGGGTTACGAGCACGAAGTCGCCCCAACGCAGTTCGTGACCGTTGACCAGGGCGCGCGAGTAGTAGGACTTCTTGTTGAGCTTTGCGACGGGCTTGTCGTCGGCCCATCTGACGTCGCTGCCACCGCGCCGCGCCGTCTTACGCGTCGCGGGAGCCTCGGCCTGCGCGGCCTTGCGGTCCAGCTCGTCTTCCATCTCTTCAGTGTCGCCGTCGTCTTCTTCGGCCTCCTGGAAGACCTTGTTGAGGCAACGCCGCTCCAAGCAGCACTGCTTCTGCCGTCCCGTACCGCCAAACTTGACCATGTCCTTGCAGGCGCGGCACTTCCCGCAGTCGGCCGACTGGCAGGCTTCGCAGACTCCGCACCGCTTGCGCCTGGCTGTGTTGGACGCCTTGTCGTCGATCTGGCCGTGGAACAGGACTTCGAAGACGTCTCTCACCAGCGGAGTCGTCGTGGCCAGCGTGCCGACGGGCTTCTTGGGCAACACTTCGCGTCGACCGCGGCGCATCGCTCGGCGCTGACCCAACGTGACTCCCGCCAGGTGAACCAGGCTCCGCAAGCACGGGGTCGCGATCAGGTGCGCCTCGTCGTCGTCTCCGGTGACGTCGAAGCTCTGCACCTGGTCGACCACGAACTGGGCGTTTCGAAGCAACGCGTCCTCGGTGAACTTGGCGATGCCCTGAGGCGGGGGCGTCAGCTCGAGCTTGTTGAGCAGGTCCTCGTACGTCGTATTGGGATCCTTCACGAGTGTCTCGATCACCAACTTGCTCATGTAGATCTTTTCCTTGATGGCGTCGATGAAAGGAGCGTACTGCTCGCTCGGTGCCATGAGCACGTAGTCGGCGTACGGAGTCGTGAATCCCGATCACGGCCTTCTCGCCGCCGTCGAAACCCGCGGTCCACCACGCGCCGATGGGTCCCATCGCCTTGCAGCAGATGCCGTTCTCGGGTGAAGGGTCCTCGTCGTAAATGGGCTTGACGTACCCGCTGAAGTAGAGCTCCACGTCTCGCTCGATCAGGCCGGCGTCGATGGGGCAGAGATGCGTGTGCCGGTCGTAAACGGTGAACTGCGTGAGCTTGTGTTGCGGCGTATCCATCACGTCGTCGCCGCCGTCGTCGACGGCCCCGCTGTCGTTGAACACGCTCAGTCGCGGGTCGGTGAGCGCCGAGAACTCGTCGACGGCGTCCGCAGGGGTCGCCCTCGAAGAGCCGCAACTCGGCGGCGTCGAGCACCTGGCGACAATCGGAGCAACGGGTGTAGCTCACCTCCGCGGCGGCCGGTTTCTTGCTCTCGGCTTGCTCGCCGTTCTCGCTCTTGACGCGCTTTGCCATCTTGCTGAACAGCGCGGTCAGAGTAGGCTGGCTGCTGCCGGCAGCGTCGCCGTTAGAGCGTCGCTTGCGTTTCCCACCTTTCAGCTTGGAGGTCGGTGGTGACTCCTCTTTGTCGTCGCGGTCGTCCGAGCCGCCGGCCCCGCCGCCGCATTCCTCGTCGTCCGATGAGCACTTGCCAGTTCGTCGTATCCATCTTCACGGGAGACACGGGCGTCGCGCTGACAGTTTTCATCGTGCCGGTGACACCCTTCACGAGTAAACACACGAAATAAACTCACGCAACGTGCGCACACGATACCGGCTGACGAGAGCGACGACAGCGACGAGGCGAGCGGGCGGTTTCCCGCGAAAAACTTCGCGCGCAAAGCGGCGGTGGCGCTACTTCGTTATCACTTCTGCTCGCTCTCGCTTTACTTAGTTGATAACACCATCGGCAAAAAAGTAGTACAAACTTTTCTTTTGCGGAACATATCTTTATTTGTTTTGTTTTGCTAGTATTGCCATAGAGGAGGAGTAAGAGAGGCTTGGTACAAGAGTACCGTTGCCATGGCGACGTAGGACGCTGCCGATCCGCGCCAACTCCATGCGCGCCAAGCAAAGCAGCGCTTTTGGCGCGCGGCTCGCAACTGTTTTCAACGCAGCTGTTTCGCTTTTTGCAGGGACAATGACAGGTGGCCTCGACCGAAGAAGGTCTCTTACTGGAAACTAGTGAGTAATAGGATATGTTTTTCCTGTGCGCTGTGTCGTTCGTGTTATGGCTAGCGTGATAAAACAGGTAAATGCGTGCATTTGTCGCCGCGGGCTGTGTGATTATCTTTCTGAAAGCGGTTTCGAGTGTATTGTGCTATTATTTTTATTATTATTATTTTGAATATTCAGGTGTAAACTACCCCAGCGAGCAGTTTGATGTTGCTTTAGAAGTGCTCCCAAAGTGTTAATAGTTTAATACAAAGTTGGTGTCGTTAGCGCGCAGCTACGCTTTTATGTTTCTCGCTTCGTACCGTACGTGTTCATTATCTGCGATCGTAATATTCCATGAATTTTGTATCATTAGGAATCATGTGCTGTAATGATTAATCGTTCGATGCGTGCTTTTCTTTAAAAAAACTTGCTAGGAAGTACTTTGTCGCCTGATATGAAATAAAATTTTATACGGATGATTTAGGAAGCTCCGGCAGTGCTATGTCATTAGCGTATCCACGGAAAGGGGGGGGGGGGATGGTTCAGTTCCGCCGCCCCAAATTTCCAGTTGCTGTGTGTACGTATACAGATGCACGCGCATAAGGGAGTTGAACACCCCCCCCCCTCCCCCTCCCCCCGTCGTCTCCTAAAGAAAATCGTGACTAGGCCACCGCTTACGTACGTAGGTGTGCGTTACCTGTTTCTTGTCGTCAAATCTGTGGCATTAAGCATATATGTGTGGATGCTGTCATGTCTCCTCTCTAATGTGGTGTTTGTTAACATTAGTTAAGTTAGCAGAATGTGTAACACTCGTGTTCCCCATTATCGCATACACCACAGGTTCTCTGCCTTGGTTATGCATTGTTTTCTTATAGGTGCCTCACCTACAGCACGCCTGTTGCGCCGAAGTAGTGTGTAACCTATAGCTATATCCCTTTATTTTGCCTGCATCATTCTTGTAACTATTTAATATTCAACGGTAACTGTTTATCATGCTTGCCATTTCTGTACAGCAGTCCTCACTTGGTGCGCAAAAATCAAATGACATGAGACCTTGATTAAATGATATCACATCAAGTTTAAATTTAGCACTACTGAAGTAATGATCAAAACCAGATCTTTTTTTTTTTCTTTGTGCGTTTTATAATATTTGTCTGTGGTTGTTTCTAGCCCGTATAGAAATGCGCGCTACAAGTAATTCTGTTCTGGCTATGCGTGTGTGTGTGCATTTTCTTTCTTAATAGTTCGAGTAGATCACAGACCCTCACATGAGAAGCCATGATGCATACGATAATGGGGGACATGAGTGTTACACATTCCTGCTAATGACTAGCACTTCTCTTGTACATTTCCTTCCTGTGTTGCGACTATGGATACGTTCTAACTCACCTGTTTTAATATTCTTGTGCAGTTTACTAATGACTCTGCAGTAATGCATTGCACATTTATTTATGCCCCATGATTCCCATGATTGATTCATGTTTGTGCCTCAGTTTCGCTATGCCACAGCGCAAGACATCGTACTGCTGTTCCTGGGCACAGTCTTCGCAATCCTCCACGGTGCGGGCTGGCCGCTATTGGCTGTCGTGTTTGGTCACATGACAAACGCCTTCATCACCAGCAGCAGGCGGGCTTCTACGATGGCAGCGACACCAACTTCACCACGCAGCCAGCCTCCTCAGACCTTCGGGGAGGCAATACGACGCAGCGGGGGGCAGTCAATGTTCGACCCCGTCACCGTCCTCGAGTACAACATCACCATGAACAAGTTCGCACTCACCTACGTCATCATTGCAGCAGTGGTCTTCGTGTCTTCATTTATACACGTATGTCAGACGTTCCTGCTTTAATAGTTTGCGTTACCTTGCTCCTTGTGACGACGCAGAAAGGAAAATGTTAAAGGAAGTTTGATTGATGCTTCATCTATAGTCAGATGCAACCTAAGTAGTCCGGAGAGGCCCTGTCCAGATGATGGAAGCACGGCAGCCGATCGCCTCCGCGACCAAAGAAATAGTCTAGCTCGTGCACTCGGCACTGTTCTCCAAAGGCGGGGTCACTGGCCATCTGGCTCATGACATCAGTCTGAAGTGCACGCCCATTGGTGCAGGCTTGTGGGCATCCGCCTTTGAGTAGGAAATGCCGCGGACTTCTAAAGTTGCATCCGACTATAGAAGTCTATCCACATTTTCTATGTGCCGTTATGACTTTGTTGCATGGAAAATTGCAATATTTTAGTTTAGTTTTAGCTGCTTTTACATTTTGTACTTTAATTCAAAACTTACTACATCAGCTTCTGATCATTTTTATATTGGAGAGGCTTTCTAGCTAAGATAGCACTTTTACTTCCATCATTTATTTGTTAGATACAGTGCTTGTATGTCCATCATCAACAGGTGTGGTGCTGGACCCGAGCATGCGATCGTCAGCTGTACAGGCTGCGGCAAGAGCTCTTCTACTCGCTCCTTCGACAAGATGCAGCCTGGTTTGACAGGCACCGCGTCAGTGAAGTTGCCTCGAGGATGAACGAGTACGTGTTATGGCATTGAAATTTGTCCCAACTTTATTGACACTAATAAGCAAGAAGATGCCCCAAGAAAGCAATGCACAGCTGACGTGCCATATACGTGAGTCACACGGGCACTCTCAGTCATGATCGAGCACTGATTAGGATCGAATTTCTTGACTACAACTGGCTACCTTTTACATCTTACAAATAAGCAACTCAAGATTAAGAAACTTGATCGAAAGTGTGACACGTGACACCTGTATTACGTGCACGAAACGCTGTGCCAGTTTACAAAAACTTTACATAAAAAATTATTTGCTTTAAAAAAGTTTTTGTTAGGTGCTCTGCATTCATATACGGCACAGTACACTTACAATAGAAACACTTACGGCACAGCACACTTACAATAGAAACACTTAGTATTTTATTAACAACTAAAGTGGCATGAAATAGAGAGAAATCAGCTAGATGGGCTGTATTGATAAATTATGCGGCCAATAGAGCCACTCTCAATATGAGAAGCAACATGGTAAACAAGGAAAGAGGGCGAGAATAAAGGACAGGTGCCGATACTTTTTGAAGTTCCTGCACTAGCTTGCTGTGACATTTTAAATTTTTGACAGTATCTGCTCAGGCAAAGTTAATTTTGAATTAGTAGAGATGCACTATGATCCATTATAACTTAGCCAAAGGCCAAAATCAGCAAATATTGAGAACCTCTACAGGGCCAAATGTGAAGCAGTACTTTGAAATTTATGACGTGCCACCCATATAACAGCTGCATTTACATGGGTGACAAAACTATGAAATTTCTTTTGTCTTCCAATAACTAACCCTCCCACCATGATCTAAATGAAAGTGAACTTTTAAAAGAATACACTGACAGTCTAAATTGTTTCAGTGTTTCTCTTTACTGTTTCTTCAAGGTTGAGACCTAGCATGAAGCCCTGTATATTTGCAGAATAGAACGCCAACTGACTACCAACTGAGATTTATTTGATGAAAGTGCCTTCTTTATTATAGTGTCACATGTCACCACCGACCAACACGCCCCACTCACGAAACCAGTAATAGCACCAATCGTGAAAGCTATCTCATAACAAAACCTGAGGTCGCTACAGGTCGCTACAGTTCTGCCTTACTGCTTCACTGCAATTTTTTTATGCAGATTGGTGTTCCAGACGTGCCTGGTGTTTACAATGAGGGCTTACGGGCATACGGACATATCCAGTCTTAAAACCAAAGGGCGTACTTGGGGCGTCTTTCAATCCTGCAACAATAATCATTTATCTTGCATGTCTTTCTCTGCATTACCGCCACGCGCCAACGGTGTTTTAAGCTAATGAACCAATTACATGATATCAGTGTGACATTGCACTCTTGACAGGAATGTGGCGAGTGCCGAGTTTTCAAGCAAGGACATGCAAGTAAGCCAGATGATGATTGTTTGTTTTTGGGATAAATAAACTACCCAAATATGTAGCTTAGACAAATGAATCACCTAATGACATCCACAGACAATGAAGCTAAGGAAGGTGTAGGGGACATTATTTGTAGTCATTAACTGTAGTGTACAGATTATGATAAAAGTGCAAAGAAATTAAAGTGGACGAAAAGACAACTTGTCGCCAATAGGGACCTAACCTACAACCGCAGCTGCCATAGCTCAATTGCTAGAGCATCGGGCACATTATCCGAAGGTTGTAGGTTCGGTCACTACCGCCAACAAGTTGTCTTTTCGTCCACTTTTAATTTCTTTGCACTTATATCATAATTGGTACACTGCAGTTAATGACTACAAATAATGCCTCTCTACTTTCCTTGGCTTCGTGGTCTGTTGGTTTGATTAGGTTGTGTCTAACAAAGAAAACGAGCCCTTGATCAATAACCCTTCTTTTAAAACAAACATCAGTTATATCGAGGGTGTGTTTGTGCTGAATTCGACTTCATTAAAATGACGTTTGACTGTAGACATTCGTCTAGCTTCAACTGTAAACTGAATGCCACCTTTAAATGATGGAGTACTTTGTTCACCATCACATTTTCAGTGACATGGAGCGTCTGCGTGAGGGAATGGGTGACAAAATGGGCCTCTTCATCCACTACCTGTCCACCTTCGCGTCTGGCTTTGCCACAGGCTTCGTTGAAAGCTGGGAGCTCACTCTGGTCATCATGTCGGTCACACCACTGCTTGCCTTTGCCTCGGCATTCCTGGGCAACGTGAGTCGCTCACAGTTTTCGACTCGACTACCACTGAATACAAAGAGAAGCTTTGGAAAGTTACAGCAAAGTAGGCGGCGTATAAAAATGTCAACTTGCCATATGCGGCCTCACGAAAGTGAAGGAGCTCAATTTTTCGTCATAGTCAAGAAAACCATTCAAGAAGCCAGCAGTCACAGTAGAAAAGATTGCCATATAATTATGTTAGTTACTATAGATTGATAATTACCATAGATTGCTTCATTGCAAATGGACACCAAATGCTGAATGTTTTCTTCCATCTCCAATAAAATAAGCAAGGAAAGAGACAAAGAACTCAATGCAGGTGGGAGTTTCCTGCCCATTTGATGTACTATAAGAAAGGCCTCCATTGCTTTCTTTCTTTTTCATCTTCTTTTTTCCTAGGAAAGAACATTGTGGATATTGAGATTAACTTGTATACGGGCCTTTCTGGATGTAAATATTTTTTTCCTTTTTTTTGCTAACTTAATCTAGTTCAGTAGCCTGCTTTAAAGAACATTCTCCAAATAGAGAGCTGATATATAATTGAAAAGATTACTTAACATAAAATGAAGACAAATGCAAGCAAACAGGCAGTAGTCTTGTCTAGTACTTGTTTGTAACCCTGCAGTTACTTTGAACTCGTTAATCTCTTCAGTGGAGTTGTAACATAAGAGCCCAACTTTATTTTCACTTCATTTGCATTAATTGTGTCATGAGTTCTCAGGTGCACAGCTCAATGTGCATAGATTGTACAGACTGCAAACTTACTGCAGGCATTACTTACCATTGGCATACCACATTGTTACACTTCAGATGGTGTCCCAGTCGGCAGCCAAGGAGCAAGAAAAATATGCGCAAGCTGGAGCTGTGGCCCTGGAAGTACTGAGCAAGATACGAACAGTGGCTGCCTTCTGTTCTCAATATAGCGAGTTGCAGCGGTGAGTTTTACATCTACAACCTGCTGTTTCGTGCTTCCGGCATCTGCTTTCGTGCAGTTGTTCCACTTCAATTCACCTTTCCTTTTGTTATTGTTTCAATGAACTCAATTCCGTTATTGCCTGTAGGTGGAGCCTGAAACTCGTCATTATGTTAAACATGCATTCTCACTAATTTTGCCAGTGGCAAGAGCATAAGCATTCAGGGTGCCTACCAACTGGGCAAACCAAGAGCTGTCAGGAAATTCTGGTGCATTGGGAAATAGTCAGGGAACTTGTTAAAATCGTGGTCAGATCATGTAAACTGCCAGATACCCCCTGGGTGGGAACAGTCTTAACCTTAGTTTGGAGATGATGAAGTCACTACCTCGGCGTCTTGGTTTTATCGCTAAAAAATGAACACATGAGAGACGACCGAACAAACACTTTTTTTGTCTTTCGTCTTTCTTAGCACTAAAATCAACATGTTGTCAAGCATATTTGCCCACTCACCCAGCAACAAGTTCTTATCAGTCACTACCTTGGCTTTGGCCCCTGAACGGTGGACCAAAAGTCTACGAGTTACGAAAGCAAGGCACGACTTTTATTTGCAGGCTCCACACAGAGGTGGGACTACACAAACATCTCACTTCGTGAACATTCGCTTTGGCTCCCATGAAACTGGGTCGGTGGTGCTCAAATTGCTTTTCTGAGCATTCTATGTAGAATAGTGGCCAGCAGGGGCGTAGCCAGCGGGGGTTCAAACCCCCCGCGAAAATTTTTAGATTTGCTTGTGTATATATGCATACACACATACAAACGCACGCATGAACATGCATGAAGTATGGTTGAACCCCCCCCCCCCCTCCCCGAAAAAAATTTCTGGCTACGCCCCTGGTGGCCAGTTTCACTGGACAGTATATTACATGCTGTCTACTGCAGAACCTCGAAGGCCAAGGTGTTTGTGCCTTGGCTCAACATAAAGCAGCGTGCAACTTATGGCAATGCACGTGGGCACCCGCCGACTCCGGAATTTTTTGTAATGTTTGCAAGGTTTGGGCTTGTTTCACAATTTTATGAATGTTGCATCAATATTTACTACAAATAATCTTCTTGTGAGGAAGTTTTGCTTGTCAGTCTCTGAAACTTGAATTTCAAGTTTAAGCATATTTATATGTAAAAGTTATTCCTAAGCATGCAAACTCGGCAAGAGCATTATCACAAAAAAAGTAGTCTAGAAAGAACGTGTTGCTTGTCCGTCTTTGCTGTTCCAGTTTGGTGCTGCTTTTGTGCTGCATTTAAAGATAAATTGTCGTTAATAAATTACATATATATTCCACAAAAGACGTGGGCTCAGGGCAATTAAAAAAATATTATAAGTGCTATAATTCCTCCCTTTCTGCCCTACTCTTCAGTATAGTGTCCAGGTATTTCATGAACTTTAGCATTCCCATGTTGGCAGAGGGTAAATTGAAGCATTTATGTGTGCATACTTTCTCACAAACCCTTTCAGTGTTATATGTATTGATTGCTATGTTGATAATTTAAAATAAGAAGTCTTTGTGTTCTTTGCAAGAATGGTCTGTGACGTGCCTTGCATGATTGCATATTTCTTTGCCATAGTGTTTCACCTGCGGACTACCATTGACTCTGCATTGTTTCCACAGGTACATGACTGCTCTAGAAGCAGGCAAGACGGCTTCAAGGCGCAAATACGTTGCTATGGCATTTGGATTGGCCTCACATTTGTCGTCCTGTACGGTGCCTATGCACTCGCATTCTGGTGAGTCTTAAGATATCAGACTGATATTTAACAAATGGAATGTGCTCATGATTGCCTGTGTGTTGGTAAAAACATATTTGTTAAATTATGTAGTAAGCAAATGTTTACTGCAATATATAGAGTTGTCGAGAGAACTTTGAACCTTTGCTTTTGTAGTTGTCGAATGCATTGAGGCTAACCCATAGCTGCCTTGATACTGGGTACTTCACTTAAATTATGGTGCAAATGATTTCTTCAAGTTCTAACCTGTTTGCTTACCTAATCTCAAAAAACCATTTCAGGAAACCTTTAACACAAAAACAGAAAAGCACTTCATGCTTTCTTGATTGCAGAAGTCTAACAGTGATTGCACATTTTAAATAACGTGTTTCTTAATAATGTACGTACTTGCGTCCTAAATTGCCTAAACCGGTTTAAGATGAATCAAGTTCCAAGTGCCAAAATTTTCTCGCAGGTACAGCTCGCTTCTTGTAGCAGCTGCTAGGCTGGACCCTGGCAGGGCATTTATCGTGAGTACAGGTCACATTACTATCGTGCACAATTTGCATTGCATCAAAAACTTGTTCCATCGATATTCTCGCTGACTACAACAAATAAGGGCAGAAAAGACATTGTGGTCTGCAAATCACATTGTTGCTTGTTTCAGGTATTCTTTGCAGTCATGGTGGGCTCATTCTCATTGGGAAATGCTTTGCCGCAGCTGAATGCCATTGCCGTTGCACAAATGGCAGCTGGGCGGGCATTTGAAGTCATTGACCGAGTAAGGTTTTTAAAGTTTTATCGCGACTTTTGCAGTGTGATCAGTGTCGCAGCGCGGTGCAGTAAACTAAGGCATAGTTCACGTTATGCCATGTTAAAAGACAATGCACAGAAATAAGTGAGCAAGTTTTTCAGCAGGCAATTTAATATATTAAATTAAACAATGATCAGCTAGCGGCTAAAGATCGTAGTTTTCTAACCTTGTGTTTGGTGCATCATCGGGCGATTCCCAGGGGGACTAATGTGTACAGAATCAAAATGAAGTTACTGCTGTTTGGCATAGTGAACTGTCACTCGTGCAACGATTTCTGCTTTTGGTATAACTGTTGCAAAATAAATAGGTTATAGAGACGTCGTCTGATAACGTTGCGCAGTGACTAATGCGGCCTTGTGGTTTTCACGACAAAAAGTAGCATGAATGAAAAATTGTCAAGGTGGAACCAAGAACTTGCCAGGCTGTAAATTGGGACAGAAAGAAAATTTCTTGACTAGCATTGTAAAAATATATTATCAGGTTTTTTTTTTCTCGTTTGACACCTCTTGATTCTAATTGCAAATGGTAGCAGACAAAAGGTGCCCAATGCAATGCTGCTTTCTTGTAATATGTGTGTTTTCTGTAGGCATAGAACCTGCATGACTAATGTGGGGAGTGTTTTGTGTTTCCAGAGGCCCGACATCGACTCCTACTCTGAACTTGGGGTGCAGCTGAAACAATTCACCTCTAACCTCGCTTTTAAGGACATTTCCTTTTTTTATCCGAGATGTCCAGGCCACCTGGTAAGAGCTGAGCAAAAGTTTTAGATTTGTTTTTTTTTTTCGTGCTTGCACATTGCTTTTGAGAATAATTTTGCCAAAGTAAATGCATATCTTTGTGTCTTCTTTATTGTCTTATTTTTTGTACGGGAAAAATGTATCATTCTTGCCTCGTCCTTCCCCCCACACACCTTGTCCCACTTTTTTTCCTGCGCATGGAAACTTATAAACTTGTTCAGTTTTGTAAAATGCACACTAGGTGCAAAAGTAAAACCTGTACTGTACTTTGTACAACTTTTTCTGTCCCATTCCTTTTGCTTTTTATCATTGGCTCACATGATGCCACGCCTCCAATTTTTCAAGGATAAGCAAGTCACTGTAACAGGTGATCAGAATTAATAGCATTAGAAAATCAGAGAGGGGCTAACAATTAAGCATACTGATGTGGACATAGGTATTCTTATGAAGTGTTTGCATGCACCTCTACTTTGTTACCTTGCTCGTTAACAGTACCAAAAAATATGTAACTAACATTAAGTGATGTTTCCTCACTAATCCCATGCGCTTCTTTAACCTTTTTAGTTTTGAATTTTTGTGAAAAAAACTTTCTCAGATGGTCAAATTACTTACTTTGTTGTGGATTTTGAAGTACGAAATGTGTAAAGTCGGAAAAAACTTGTAAAAAAAAATCAGGAACACTATTTTGGTGTCAGCATCACTCAGAACTGCAAAATGTTCGATAGTATTTAAAGCGTGGTATTCCTTGAAACGGGTCTACGCACAGCGCCTTATCGCTATCTGCTCACATAAAACGCAAGTCCGTTCTCCTCTTGCAGTGACGAGTTGTGTTGGCACACACACGGCATCTTCTCTGCGTGTGGCTGCCTTGGGCAGAGTAAACTCGGTAAACAAGGAGATTGAGAATAGCTCGTGAGCATCAGTGATAAACAAGCTAAGAGCAGCGCCAATGGAGATGGAAATCAGCTGCCACCACCCCTGCAAGGGAGTACCGACAGAGATAAAAATCAAGTTTCACGCGTCTCCGTTGCGATCAAGCAGCGAAACCAAAACCACAAAAGGGTTTTGGCTAGGGGTGTGCGAATATTCGAAATTTCGAATATTTTTCTAATAGTGTTTGCCATTCGATTCGATTCGCATTGGACTTTTACTATTCGAACTTCCCAAAAACAAAACAAATACAGTCAACGTCCGATTGAAAGTGACCCCTTCAGATTTTCAGTATGCTTCACCTCATTACACTGCCGTTAAAGCTGCCTTTAAAGCTCCGTTACGGTCGAACTTGGCCAAGAGACAGTCAACGTCCGATTGGAAGTGGTCCCTACATTTTCAATATGCTTCACCTCATCACATTCAGGTATTGCAGTAAAGCTGCCTTTCGAGCTCCGTTACGGTTGAATTTTGCCAAGAGACAGTCTGGGAGTGCATGGCAACGCACACTAACCCCGATACTGCTTCGGCCAGGTGGGAGGCGGCCCTCCGTAGCTCCCTCCTGGCTGACCAGCTCTGGGCCGTCCAGCAGGCCCGCGGAGCGGCCGGCAGGCTTGGTCTGACGGTCCCGACGTGGGGGTCGCCCGCTGCGCGTTGACGCGCGCCCGGCAGGACCCAAATAAAGTTTTTCAACCAACCAACCAACAGTCAACGTCCGATTGGAAGTGGTCCCTAGATTTTCAATATGCTTCACCTCATCACACCCCGGTATTGCGGCAAAGCTGCCTTTCATACTCTGCTACGGTCGCAAATGCTGGTTCCAACATGGAGATGAAAGATGTGGCAGAGGTGGGGGCTCAATTAATGCTGTTTTGGACCTTAAATTTGGGCAGGAGGTCCGAAAAATCAGAAGCCGAAGCTTTTTAGCATCCAAAATTTCAGATGTTCTTATACATCAACATCTACGAGGCAGATTTGGAACTCCGGACTTGAAGGGAGCACACCCTTGTCCGCCACATCAGTCGGGCTTCCACAGAAGTTGAAAGAGGAGGAGAGGCTGAGGAAATGGCATCTTTGCCTATCACCTGTAAAGCGTTGTCGGCAACACTTTGGTTGCACCAAATCATGTACATAACTGGAATTCGGCCTCTACATTGCCTCATTCTAGATAAGACAAATATGAAACACCACCCCGCCAGTGCTTCATCAAACCAGCAAAACGAAACACTTTCATGTTGCTATCTCATAAGAATATGCTTAGGAATCCTCTCTAACTGCAGTTTCCCTTCGAAGTATTCGAAAAATATTCTAGAAATATCCGAAAAATATTCAATTCGATTAGCACTCACATTTCAATATTCGAATTCGCTTCGCACCCAAAATTTTGCTATTCGCACAGCTCTAGTTTTGGCTCATTGACGTTGTCACAGACCACACAAGGCACTGAAGCTACAAATCTGTTTAGTATCTCCACAAGAAGGTAGCACAATAATTTCAAACGGTTCTCGTAAGTCCTAGGAGGTGACAACACCTCACAGTGAGCATGCATTGTCGTTACAGCGTGAAATTTCAAATGGAGGGTCGAAAACGTACCTGTACGGCAAATACCTTGTGGGACAGAAAACCGCCGCCGTACATGTACGGCAAAAACACTCAAAGGGTTAATGGATGTTGTTCAGTGCAGGTGAAATGTAGAAACAGAAAAATTGGGTAGAAAACCAGTCACTTGCTCGGTCTTTGAAATCCCTCTGACATTCACGAGATGCCAACACAATAATTTACAAATGGTCATACTGAGTGCAGATGGACAAATGAAGAGTGTGAAAGTAGAAAGAGCAATATTGGCACTGTGCAGCTGTACACCACCAAACTGTGATCATCTGTGCATTGCAGAAGTATGCAAAATTATTCCTCGGGATGCTACCATGAGAGTACATCCCGCCATATTTTGAGTGCTCCTATTATACAGATGAGCATGCACTTCAACGCATGTGTTGTCGCCTGTTTAACATGTTTTAACATTTTTGCTTAGCCTTGGTTATTACCCATAGAACCCCAACTTGTATGTGGGGGCAGCTATAATAAAAAGGATCATGTCTTCATATGCTACCGGGGGTAGTACCTTCTCATTTGCCAAGATATAAGAAAGTTGTCAGAAATGTGAAGAAATGTGGCAAATGGCCTGATTTAGAACCATCAAATTTTGATCAAGGGGCCCTGCATTTCTTCTTTTCAGTGTCTTTTAAAACTTATATACAGATAACATGAGCAGGCCCAAGTTCATGGCATAAATGCAGTGAAAAAGTTCAGGAAGATATGTATGAGGTTACCAGAAAGAGGTACATACGTAAACGCTGCCTTTGTCTATGAATTACATGCCAGTGCCTACGTTTTCACCTGTTTACGCTAAACACATGCCTATTTTTCTCCACCTCAGTACCTTGTACTGCATTCTCACCATTAACTATTGCTGCATGCGTGCCTGTGTGCCTGTGGCTTCTGTAGAAACCACAGCACACAAAATTGTCTCGCAGAATTGTTGCGACAGTGTTTTTTCTGGGCACGTATTACTTAAACCTCCCATTTTCTTCACCTCCTTGTTGTGAATGGCCAGGTGTTGCGAGACGTCAGCCTGGAAGCCAACGAAGGTCAAGTGGTGGCCATCTGTGGGACGAGTGGCTCGGGGAAGAGCACGCTACTCAACCTGGTTGTGCGTTTCTACGATCCCTGCTACGGCGAGGTGAGTTCTGCTTGTAAAGGTTAAGTCATCCTCTTTGGTGCCAGTGCTCTTCGGTGCCAGTACTAGCTGAATGTCAAGGGGTCCCAAACCATATAACTAGGATATCTACAAAAAAAAAAGTTATCGTGAGTGCGAATTCAACGTCGAACCGCTGCTCCCATTATAATATATATCTTTTAACAGCAAATCTGTTTAAGCCGACTGTTAAAATTTTGGTGTCCGCAGAAAACCACAGGTGAGTATGCGCCACAGGAATTGTGCAAGCCCCGCTACCGAGTACAGCAGGTGCGAGTGTTAAACGAAAACTCCGCTCGGCAAAGTGGAGCACATGAAAGAGAGAGAGAGAAAGAAAGAGAAAATAGAGAGAAATAAAAAAATGGAAATACAGAGAATGATATAGAAAGAGAAAGAAAGAAAACAGACACGAAAAAGAGATAGAAAAACAGAGAGCAAGACAGAAAGAGAAACAAAGAAGGAGAGAGCAAGAAGCAGAGAGAGAGAAAAGATAAAAAGAAAGAGGGACAGATAAATAGAGAGACAGAGAAAGGAAGGAAAGAAAGAGAAAGCAAGAAATAGAACGAAACACATACAAAAAAGAGATACAAGAAAGAGAAGAAAGAGAAACAAGGACAGCCACCCAGCTCTGCACTTCCTTCAGGCTTAGCACCACTAGTGCAAAGCTGAAAGTGGTGTGACCACATCACTCCATAATTTTTTAAGCTCATGGAAAGCTGTAAAGTTTCATGTGCTTTGCCTGAAAATTACAAAGCTTTGTGACACCGAAGATTTCAGGCATCAGTATCTTGATCTTTCTTTATGTATTTTTGGCTCAGCTCTCGATTAACTGGCCTGTCTCAAACACTTTCATTATTCTTACATGCTAAGTGTCAAAGGTTGATGGAGTAATGTGTACAAGGTTGTTCACGAATCACAAATGAAGTGATAAATCTACGATACCGTAGAGTTTGATACCAAAAAGCTTGATAGCATGGAGGTTGACACCATAGAGTTTTATACTGCCTGTCCGCCGCGGTGGTATAGCGGCTACGGTGCTCGGCTGCTGACCCGAAGGTCGCGGGTTCGATCCCGGCCGCGGCGGTCGCATTTTGATGGAGGCGAAATGGTAGAGGCCCGTGTACTTAGATTTAGGTGCACGTTAAAGAACACCAGATGGTCGAAATTTCCGGAGCCCTCCACTACGGCGTCTCTCATAATCATATCTTGGTTTTGGGACGTAAAACCCCAGATATTAAATTATTAAATTATACTGCCTCTTAAACGATGCATTGATGATGATGATATGTAAAAGATGTATTTAGGCAGTTTTGTTGTTGTTTGTTTGCCTATCCTTGGATGTGTGCTATTACGTTTGAGACTATGATCAAGTTAAAACAGCACATCATGCATGTCTTGCATTGGTTCCTAAATCCTTGCTTTTTTGACGTCTCTAAAAAGAGAGCAAACACAGTTTCTGATAAACGTGAGAATGTCAAATTCTAAAAGGTATCTCCAGAGGTGCAGATACTGCACTGTGATTTGTTTTTATTGTGATATCGCCGCTTATGTGGAGGAGCTCCATGCTCTGACCTGCTGGACTTTATTGTCGAAAATAAATCCAGGAAACTTCTGTAGCTTATAATAACACCCATAATTAATGTGTTCTCTTCACTCTAGATTACTCTGGATGGTGTGAACCTGAGGTCTTTGAGTGTGCGGTGGTTGCGTTCCAAGGTTAGCCTTGTGAGTGAGCGGCCGACTCTGTTCAACTACTCCATCGCCGAGAACATCCAGTTTGGCCAGGAGGACACCACGATGATCGAAGTTGTGGAGGCAGCCAAGCTGGTTGGCATGCACGAGTTCGTCATGAGCCTTCCCAAGGTAATTACAGGTTAAGCCGCTATCTATAATCTCTGTACTTCACGATGCATGAAATCAGCATCGTCTTAATTTGCTAACATAGTTTTCTGGTCGCTGAGCACTGATTCCTGTCCTCCCTTTTGCTTTTTTCACCGCTCTTTTGTTTTGCTGCTCATATGATTCTCTTTAGAATGTTGAGATGTATCAGTACGTGACTACCTTTTCTCATTAAGAAAACCAAACATTTTGCACAGGTGCGTTAATCTCCAGCAGCAGTAAGGCCAACAATAAACAACTTGGCGTGATGTTTTCATTCATGTTTGTTTAACCTGTTATTCACACTTTGTCTTGGTTGCTGTAGTGTGGTTTTGTACATATGGTACTCTGCGTTGTTGCACGTCACTTCTAGTGTTAGATCATTGCAACCCTTGAAAGAGCATATGCTTGGGCATGTTGGTAATTCACGTTTCACTTTTTGAACGCACAAATGAACAAGGACGAAAAGCGACGTGGACACAGCGCTGTGTCCACGTCGTTTTCGTCCTTGTTCATTTGTGCGCTCAAAAAGTGAAACATTACAACCCTGCCCAGTTTGTTCTTTCAAAATGCATGTGCCATGTTACAGGCGATGTTGGGTGAGCAATGCCAAGTTAAGCATCCAGCATGTTTTGTTTCTTGGCCAGGGTTATGAGACTGAGATTGGTGAGCAAGGCTGCCAGTTGAGCGAGGGTCAGCGTCAGCGGTTGGCCATCGCTCGAGCGATGGTCAAGACTCCCCGGGTTCTGCTTCTGGACAATGCAACAGGTGCACTGGATGGTGCCTCCGAAGCCCACCTTCTGCGCACCCTTGCCAAGGTGAGAACTCGATTGTGGGCTGCTTGTGCACACTGGCTCACATTTTAATGCTATAGCATTAAAGAGCTAGTTTCAAAGAAATTCCGGCGTCGGTGTCGGGTGGCAGCGTCGTTGGCTGTGAGCGAAAAATTGGCATTGGCTGTGAGCAAAAAATCGCGATGGATTTTGAAATGATAAATATCATGGGTCCGAGTGGGAATGAAACCCAGGCCTTCTGCATGGCAAGCAGGTGTTCTACCACGGCATGACACCACTGCTTGAAACTGCTTTGAAAAAGAGACCTATACAGTGTTATATAGTGCAAGAAGTAGCATTAACACATGTAATTAATGAGAACTAACAGACAAAAACGCCAAGGAAAGTATAGGGGGTGTTATCTGTAGTATTTAGAATATGAATGTGAAGAAAGTAAAGTGGACGAAAAGATAACTTGCCGCTGGCAGGGACCGAACCTGCGACCTTCGAATAACGCGTCCGATGCTCTACCACTGAGCTACGGCGGCGGTCATCCTCCCGTCCACTTTATGGGGTATATATGTGCATTAAACCTAGGAGTGTTAGTCAGCGCCAATCGCAGCCATGGCGGCGAGTGTGGAACACTCTTTTTCTGCCTTTCTGGCGTCACGTAGCACGTGATCTTTTTATGAGCTGGCAGCTGACCAATAATCCCTCGCATACTACCTCAAGGCATTAAGTCTGCCAGAACGAGACCCTTGCTATGAATGAAGGAAAGAAGATGACTCTTAAGGGCTCGTTTTCTTTGTTATACACAATATTAATGAGAACTAACAGACAAAAACGCCAAGGAAAGTATAGGGGGTGTTATCTGTAGTATATTTAGAATATGAATGTGAAGAAAGTAAAGTGGACGAAAAGATAACTTGCCGTCGGCAGGGACCGAACCTGCGACCTTCGAATAACGCGTCCGATGCTCTACCACTGAGCTACGGCGGCGGTCATATTTCATATTTCATATTTACCGGCAGCGCAACCACACACACAGACAGAGAAAAGAAGCGAAACGGAAACACAGCGCTGTGTTTCCGTTTCGCTTCTTTTCTCTGTCCATGTGTGTGGTTGCGCTGCCAGTAAGTACGAAGTACAACCAACTGGCCCAAGTTTCCGTTTTATTACATGTAATATTGTGTGGCAGAAGCATAGAACCACGTCAAGCGTCACATCATGTAAATTGCGCAACGAGTGGGTGGTTTGAAGGCAAACCCATTACAAAGTGCTCAGGCATAATTAATCATTAAGCAACAGCATCATCAAAGTGTGCAGCTGTGTAGGTGCATGTATGGACGCATAGTGGATACTCCGCTGTTTTGCAAGGAGATGAATTATGTTGCAGCTATACTTCTTTACAGACTAGTTGGTTCATACTGAAATCTAGACTTGCTGTGCAAGCAGAAAGGAGGAAAGAAAGGGAGATAGGATAGAGCGCTTTATCCTGTCTCCCTTTTTCTTTCTTTCTGCTTGTGCAGCAAGTCTTGATGAATTATGGCGTAGTGGGCACTTAGCAACTTTACTTGCAGTGGGACCTCTAGGATAGTTTATAACGTCCAATGTTTCGCTTATAGATGTTCTTTTTCTTGCGGCACGGTTGACGTGCCCACTGAGAAGCGAAGCCTGACTGGTGAAGGAAAAAGTGATGTGAACAGGGCCCCATTATGCTATCGCATTTTCTCTCGAAAGTGAAGCTCAAGCGTCCTCCAAGTTTTCGTTGGCAAAATTCATTGAACTACATATCTTTTAAGGACTTGCAGGAGCTGGGCTTTACGTTGTGATTATGATAGCAACTGCAGAATTCTGGGTGCCTTGGTTTGGTTCTATGCCTACAAGAAGATTTCTGTTAAAACCTAACCTCCACTTTCACATGAGCCATCTGTGGCCTTTTACTGAGAAGCAGTGGTGTACTGCTGCCTCTCCCCCTTTTGCCTTTTCGTTTCAAGCATCGAGGTGAAACTTCATACTCGCAACTTGCTTCAGCATTGCAAATTTTTTGTTGATCTAGACAAATTTTCTTGTTTCCTTTTTGAAATGGGAGTAGTTCAGCACACAACTCCCAGTTCTGTAAAATAACATGTCAAGAGCACATGTGATATAACAATGTACAAAAGGAGAAATTCTTGTGCCATGTGGTGCCAAGGAGTTGAGGAAGTCGCACAAGGTCCGATATATTCAGTAGCCTGTAACACTGCAAGTGACCCATGCATTTGCTTGCAGGGCAGTCCTCGGCGCACGACAGTGGTGGTGACGCAGCGGCTGTCGACCTTGCGAGAGGCAGACACTGTGTACGTGATGGACGAGGGCCACATTGTGGAGCAGGGCAAGCATGACGACCTGGTGGCGAAGAAAGGTTTCTACTTCCAGCTCATGCTCGGCCAACTGACGGAAAATGAAGACGCCGAGGCTCTCCCACCTCCACCCGTGTCCTGTCCTCCCGCCTGTAAGCCTTAGTTACGCATTTTGCTTAGTGGACCACCACTAAGATCGCTAGGCCTGTGTAGCTGCTTCAACAAGGGCTAGTTGACAGCTCAGCTTCTTGGAAAGCAGTGTGAACAGATGACAGCATGAAAAGGGAGATGAAACATGTTACAGTGCGCTCCAGGCGAGACAGACATTCACACGACTATAGAGTTTTGAAGAGGGGAGAAGCTGTCAAGCAAGGAATGTCGCCGGAGCTCACGTTTCAACAACAAAAAATTTGTATTTGTTTGGGTCCGGTGAAGATGCTTTCCTTGTTGATATGTTGGCTCGGGTGATAATTTTCATTTAACATATTCTCGTAACAGTACATTGTGAGTGTATAATCTGCACGTTTTTTGCGTGTTCTTTACAGTGTTCAAATGTGAGGCTTTGCTTGGGTTATTTCAGGCACTTTGCGGTAGGTTCCCACCTTAGATTGTTTCAGTTCCTGTCAACTAAAGATTTTTCACATTGCTAAAATACAAAACCAATCATATCCGAGATGTTTGTTGCGTTTAGCAACAATACCATTGAAGCAATTTCCATTTGTTGATATTTTACTCTTGTAATGAAGAAGTCGATGAAGCAAGTCTTGAGCGCATGTTTGATGTCAAGAGCTCTTTGTTATTGGTACCAGTGCTGCGTCTTTTGCCTCCCTTTCTACATTTTTTCTATCTCTTCGTGATGTTTTCCAACCAGAGAAACTTGATATAACCGTTATAAGTTGTCCTGTTAGTTCAGTCATACTGATTATAATGTAATAACACCATTAGCGTGTCATTGTAATGGCCTGTTTCTTGGCTTGTAAGTTCCCAGTGAAGGTATAGAATCCTCTGTACTCAGCACTTAACGCAGGTCACAACACTCATTGCATAGTAGTCAACTTACCATAGCCTGTTAGCTTTGATTGCTCCAGTTGTAAGCTTTTTAGCAGAGATGTGTTTCATTCATAAATCCACAACATGGCTACACTTAAACCTTATTATAACAAAGTCGCATTTGACACGAAAATAACTTCGTTATATCCGAAAATTCGTTATAAGCGTATTTTCGAACCACTGTAGCTATTACAAGACTATTCCTCATTTACTTCGTTATAACCGATAATTCGTTATATCCGTGTTCGTTATATCGAGGTTTGAGTGTACTTCCTTTGCATGCTTTTTCCACAATTCTATTGTTGCATTTTGCCTCAATGTACATGGTAAATTAGTTTCAGTTTACAAGCTTTAACTCTGAGCACACATTAATTTCCTCCATGTTTTCTTTTTATCTTACTGCTGCTTAGGCATCTTTACGGCACAAGTGATAAAGAGGGGGAAATTGAATTACAACCACCCATTTGTAGCACACAGCCACAAAAAAATCCACGCAGATTTCTCAGCAAGAAATCTTCTTAGTTGCAGAAGAATTCATCCAGATACGGGGATCGAACCCGGGACCAATGCCTTTTCGGGGTGGTCGCTCTACAAGTGGTGTTTGTCAATTTCAATTCAAGAGTGGTTGTCAATCTCCCTTTCTCAACCGTTCCGCCACCTTTCGGTATTCCGCAGAATCGATTTGCAGTAACAAAAGGTGAAGCTTGAAGTTGCTAACACCAGTGTGCTACACCCACGAGCGCGCAGCATTGCTGCCTCCACCTGCCCTTTTTCTCTTGTTGTTATGTGCAGCCTGTTGATACCAAGTCTCTTCCAGCAAGACAGGACGAAGACGACGAGGAAGAACGGCTGCGAAAACGAAGGAAGGCCCTCCTCCTGGAGAGCATCTCGCCGTTCGACCGCGAGTGCAGTCGTCTCGCCGATGACTTCATCAAGGCAGGCATTCTTTTTTTTACGTTGTCCATCCATCTTTGTCTCCTCCTGAAAGGAACGAACATGCTACTGTATTTTCTCGCGTATAATCCTATAGAAATATACAGAAATTTCTGAGCTAAAATCGGGTGGGATTTAGTATGAGAATTTTAGTGCACAAGTTGGCTTCACGGCATGGCTTCACATCAGTACGCAGGGATCTTTTTATTTTAGTTTTTTTTTTTCATGGTTTGTAGTATTTCAGGGGTGGGTTATACGCAAGAAAATTCAGTAATTGATAATTATATTCTAAATTTATTTCCTTTGTAGAGTTGTGTTAATGCATGTTAACACACCAGCCCCAAATCTCACTTGCTCACTTTCTTATCCATCCTTGCAACATTGTTAGGTTTATTTCTGCAATGCCCTGCATTTCCGTTGAGCACATGTTCAATCTTTGAAACTTGAAACGTTTCTCAGCATGCGTCTCTAGGTCAGCTCAATGTACTGCAACATATTCTGTGCTTTCTTTTTTTCTTCACCCACATTTCACGCATACGATAGTTTAAACTGCTACATATGTATTTTGTTTGTCCAAACAGCCTTAAAATCTGAGACGGTTAATTATGCAGAAATGAGGCTTTTGGGACCTTTCTGCCAACATTGTGGCCTTATTTCCACCACACTAATGTGTACCGCTGTCATGTTTCTTAGACCGTGTTAATAACCCTGTATTTTTAATTTTCTAAGCCTTCCTTGTGTTCCCTTTGGATGCATTGCTTCTCTATTGTCATTGATTGAATATTGACAATGTCGACGGCTGCAGTTCTGGTTGTGCAGTTTACCGTTGATTGCATGAACGTGGGTATGCGTGCAGGAGGACGTTGAACTCCCGTCTGCCCGCAAGATCCTTCAAAAAGCCAGGCCAGACTGTGGCTGGTTCTTCCTGGTGTCTCTGGCTTCTCTTGTTGTAGGAGCCTCCCTGCCCGTATTTGCGGTCTTCTACAGTGAAATATTCAATGTGAGTGCATTTCGAGATTTTTAATAAGAGTTATTATTCTAGCAGTTTCTACGTTTAGTGTAAAGGGCTCATATTGCATAGCTGGTTGAGATCCATGCTTGCAGTACTAACGATGCATTCGACGGAGAGATGAGGTGACGCAAGCAAGTCCACGAAGCCAACTAAAGTGGTCAATAATCTGGAAAGCACTCATTTGCATTGTATTGTTTGTACAGTAAACATGAATTTGTGATTGCATATAGTTTTCAGCTCCTACAATAAATTTAGATTTAATTTAATAAAATTTAGAAGTGCCGTGCAGCCTTTTTTTTGTCTTACTGTCTCTTTCACTTGCTTTTCCGATGTGCCATCTACTTCCCCTTTTTATCCTTTAATGATGAACGTCGAACAGCCAGTTCAACTCACCATACTCACATGCTAAAAAAGTTAATGAACTGGGCAGTTTGTTACATATTGTTGTTAAAATGTGTGTGTATGCTTTCTACTTCTCTACGTTTGGCAGCTTATATTTTTCTTGCTTTTTTTTTACTGTTATAGGAGGTCCCCTAGACAGAGTGACAAAGGGGCCTCCCTCTCTAATGTTGTGTGTGTATGTAACGGTTGTACCAGAAAGCTTTCTATCGATAGGCCTGAAGCACTCGGGCCACTCAGTTCACTACAGCATTTCTAAACAGTACTGCCTACCCGGTGACTGCTGCCACATACATACTCTGTATTCTCACATCACAGACATTCACACTGGTTGGACAAGAGATGCAAGATGCTGCTTTCTTCTGGTCCATGATGTTCTTGGTACTGGCAGCTGCTAGTGGTCTTGGTCACTTTTTTAGGGTAAGCATCCACTTTTGTTTGTGCAGGTGATGTTTGTGAGGTTTGTGCAGGTGATGGTGATGTACATGTCACCATCACCTGTGCAAACCTCTTGTGGTGATGTGACACATGTGTAGTGTCACCACGCGTGACATTAACCAGATACGACATTTTTCTGCATATAAAGCAGTTAGCTTGCAAGGTGCAGTTTGATTGTCTTTCTGATCTTGTGTGAAGCTGCAGGAACTGAAGTTGTTCGAGTTAGTACAGTCAAACACAGATATATCGAACCCACATATATCGAATTTTCGGCTATATCGAACTCGTAAATTATCCCCTTGAAAATCCTTTGTAAAAGTATAGAAATTCGCACGTCTATATCGAACGGTATTTTTACCCGCCATCGGATATATCGAACACCGCGCGAGCTGGAAGGCGCGCTTCGGCACTCGCTGAGCCCCGCGACCTTCGCGGCACCGTGCCTCAGCGAACACCCGAAACGCTCGAAAAACATGAGGGCGAGAGGGCTCAGACTGTACTCCTGCTGGGCACATTCTCCAACTTGTGGAACGGCTTTTCTTTTTCTTTTTTTTTCTCTCTCTTTCTCCTACGCTGTTCGCGTTACCGTCGGCTCGGAGAGCAGGAACAAAGGAGCCGGTGGCCTCCTCCTTTCGCCTTTTCTTTCTTTTTTTGTTACTGTTTTGTGAGTTTTGATCAGCCAACCACAGCTCGTGCCTTTCGTACATCGCTGCTGCCCTCGCAGGTAGCCCGGGCACCTGGGTAGCCATCGCCGCCATCGCGACTGATTGCGAGTGCTTTGTTGGCGGAGTTCACTTCCATGAGTTGTCGCATACCACCACATTACTCTTTTGCATGCGTGCTCCCCTGCGAGCTCAAAAACATTGAGTTGAAGTTTCTGCTGGCCAACACGACAGCGAAGCTGCAACTGCTCGACCAGGGCATCATCAAGTGGGCTGAAGGTTCACCTGCTTGGTGCCATTCAAATGGTGACGGGCGCCTGGTGAGACGTGAAGACGGACACAGTGGCCAACTGCTTCTGGAAGGCAGGCTTCGTGACGGCGGAACTTGCGGAAACCAGTGAAGACAGCGACGACAAGCGCATAGACGACGCATTTCACGAGTTGTCGTCCCTCTTCCCGGCTGCCGTTCCACCCGAAGTGTCTGCAGGACGATTTTGTGGAAGTGGACTGCAGTGTTCAGGCTGTTGCGAGCCTCGCTGACAAGGATGTTGTAGCTGCGGTCGCAGGGAGCCAGGATGCCCAGGCCGACAGCTCAAATGGCGACGAAGATCGTCTGGATGAGGCGGCGGCTACGCGCGCGTACTCCGCCGCTGAAGTGGCGGCAGCGTTCCGCTCGATTCGCTGTTTTTGCAGCGACATGGAATGTACCGGGCTGTCGCACCTGGACAGCCTCGATAAGATCAAGGCCAGCGTCTTCAACTTCATTTCGAAGACGAAGAAGCAGGCCAAGATAAACGATTTTTTTTCGCGCAAATAGAACATTCTGTTGCATCGTGTGTGTGGAATTAGTTGTCATTCTTGAATGCGCCGATTGTAGGTGATCGTCCGCCACTGGTAAGGTCTCGGGGCCTGTATTTTTTTATATTGAATTTTTCATATATCGAACTAATTCGTGATCCCCTTCGAGTTCGATATGTCCGTGTTCGACTGTATCACTTTTGGGCAGCTGTTGCAGGGTTGTCGTTCCCGTCGCAGTGTTGTGAAAATGCTCCTGGTTCTCAATAACTTGAAGGGTTGCGTGGCACCAAATGCTCTCTCACTTGTCATTGTGCTTGTACCACAACAGATGTCACTATACTGGTTGTAGTTATGAGAGTCATTGCTTGAAGTGTCACTTACTTTATGCAGACACTGGGCGTGGGCATTGCTGGCGAGAACTTGACGTTCCGGCTGCGGGTTGCCGTGCTGGCCAACATCCTGCGGCAACACATAGGCTGGTTTGACGAAGAGTCCCACTCATCGGCCACGTTGGCCTCTCGGCTAGCAACTGATGTTCCTGTTGTTAAAACTGTGAGTGCAGCTGAATTCCTCTCTCATAATGAAGACAAAAGGCCAAGGCCTTTTCATGCAATGGCTGTATAACAGTTGTGAACATTTAATCATCAAAAAATGGCTGTCATAGCTTGTGTCTCTTTTTAGAAGTTCATGAAGTGTTTTGCAGTTGTTTTATCTGCACATTCCGTCAGATGAGTTCAGTTTCTATCATTGAACATCCTGGACATTCTGGTTTATGAAAGAAGGCAAATTTTATGTCACAGGATAGCACTGTTGCTTTGGTTCTGTACATTAGGAATCAGCCCGCTGATTTATTTGCCATACACTTTTACAATAACTTCTTTCTGTTGAGAAGTCTGTCTTCAACAACTCTAGCAAAAGAGAAAAGTACCTGCGCGTATCAGCCGCACAGACAACAGAGTACGAGATTGTTTCAGCAGCTATTAAAACAATCTGATACAATTTTATCAAAATATTGAAATTCTAGACGCAACCTTGTTTCATATGTTTTGTCGTCGCCGTGTTGCTGCTTCTTCCTACTGAACAACGATGCAGCTTCACAGCAGTGCGAGTTGCAGTGCAGTGAAGCTGTGCTTGAAACAATGCAAGTGAAACTTGCGGACAAATTTTTTTGCTTATTTGCACTTGTTGCATACGCGGAAGTACGGTACTTTCTTAACTGTACTCCTGTTCATGTGGTTAGATGAGCACGCATATCTGTGATTGTGGAACCCCTGTCTGTGCAATTTCTGGCCACCGAAAGCCTTAGATGCCTCATCAAACGCGAAAATTGACCGTTGGCATCAGCGTCCCGCAGTGTCGGCGTCAACACGATTGATGCAAAAAATCATCATCACGTGATGACATCACCATATGACGTCACATGATGAAGTCATCACATGACATCGTCGCTTGGTCAAAGGTGGGCCGATCACGGAGACAGTGCAAAATCAGGTGAGAAGCAGAGCGCTTGCAATGGCTCCAATCCTGGAGGTAGTGCAAAACCAGGTCAGGTGCAGAAAACTTTCGGAGGGGGGTGGGGGAGGATCAATACATCGACTGAGAACAAAAATAAGACGACGGCTTTCGCTTTCGAGTTGTCTTAAACGAATGCATGAGGGACCCTGTGAGTTTTATTATAGTTTCTCTCATTTAGCATGCAAGTCTGCTCACAGGGTCGACATTGACCATCATTGCGTTGTGTTGTCGTGGAGTTCGCCGCCTTAGCAGCTGACACTGTTGGTGCCTTGTGCATTTGCAGGCAGCAGGCTACCGCCTGGCAGTGATGTTCACGGCGCTTGTAACGCTTGGAACGAGTTTGTCGCTGGCTTTTGCCTTTGGCTGGAAGCTGGCCCTTGCCCTGGTGGCCATTGTGCCCATCCTGGCACTGGCTGGTGGACTGCAGCTGCGTGTTGAAAAGGCCTCCCAACGTCGCGATGCACACCTAATGATGCATGCTGTTCAAGTGAGTGAAGCGCCCAACCACGTGTGTATGCTCTCGTGTACGCACGTGTACGGTTCCCATGCATTGAAACGCGACAATTTAAAAGTAACGCAAGTACTTTCATTTCCACCATCTTCAGTGCACGTAACATCGGTGTAATTTATACTCAAACGTTTACATCGGAGCCAACATTACCTTTAGTGGCCAGATTTGTAGCGACATGACACGGTTATTTCGAGCAGTTGTGCATACCAATTGTTATACTGAAAGTTTTTATGTCGCATTTTGATCCATGAGCACTGTACAGAAGAACGTTGTTGATTACTACAAATGGTAAAAAGGTATTATTGATCAAGTCACCTTGCACTCTCACTAAGCTCAGTAATCGGAAGTTATATCACACAGAAAGATTCTTGGTAAATATGAAAAAAAAATTTCACATTCATGAGCATTACATTCTCACTGTGCGCACGCTTCACAAATTGTGACATGTGCAAGATGTGTGTATGTGTGGCTATTTCTAATATGTAGCAGTTTATATTGCATACAAAGTTGGGTATCTAATAGAGCTGTGCGAATAGCAAAATTTTGGGTGCGAAGCGAATTCGAATAATAAATATTGAGTGCGAATCGAATCGAATAATTTCGAATAATTTTCGAATATTTCTCAAACATTTTTCGAATAATTCGAAGTGAAATTACAGAAAAAGTTGCAGAGAATCCCTAAGTATGTTCTTGTGAGATCGCAACATGAAAGTGTTTCTTTTCGCTAGGTTGATGAAGCGCTGGTGGGGTCATATTTCATAGTTGTCTTTCTTATCAAGAGTGAGGCAATGTAGAGGCCGAATTGTGTTTATGTACATGATTTAGGGCAACCAAAGTGTTGGTGACAACACTTTACACGTGATAGGCAAAGATGTCATTTCCTCAGCCTCTCCTTCTCTTTCAACTTCTGTGGAAGGCCAACTGATGTGGCGGACAAGGGTGTGCTCCCTTCAAGTCCAGAGTTCCAAATCTGCCAAGTAGACGTCGATATATAAGAACATCTGAAATTTTGGATGCTAAAAAGCTTCGGCGTCCGATTTTTCGGACTTCCTGCCCAAATTTCAGGTCCAAAACAGCATTAATTGAGCCCCCAACTCTGCCACATCTTTCATCTCCATGTTGGAACCAGCGTTTTCTTGAGTTAATACATTTGCGACCGTAGCGGAGCTTGAAAGGCAGCTTTGCCGCAATACGGGGTTGTGATGAGGTGAAGCATATTGAAAAATCTAAGGACCACTTCCAAACGGACGTTGACTGTCTCTTGGCTAAGTTCGACCGTAACGGACCTTGAAAGGCAGCTTTGCCGCAACACGGGGTTGTGATGAGGTGAAGCATATTGAAAATCTAGGGACCATTTCCAACCGGACTTTGTCTCTTGGCTAAGTTCGACCGTAACGGAGCTTGAAAGGCAGCTTTGCCGCAATACGAGAGTGTAATGAGGTGAAGCATATTCAAAATCTGAAGGGGTCACTTTCAACCGGACGTTGACTGCATTTGTCTTTGGGAAGTTCGAATAGTTCGAATAGTAAAATTTCAGTGCGAATCGAATCGAATAGCAAACACTATTCGAAAAATATTCGAAATTTCGAATATTCGCACACCCCTAGTATCTAATGTAAACATGTGTAGCATTATGAATGACTTCCTTTTTTTTTCTTTTTTTGCAGTAATTGGTTCTAGTGAGAACAGGTTGCATGTCAAAACACTTATTCCGCTTCTCGGTGTCATAAAACCCAGTGCTTTCAAATTGTACAAAATGTAAATAAAATTTTGCAGATGATCTGGTGTGTAAGAAAACCATTTCCTTTTAAATAATTTGTCTTTTTAAAGGAATGCTGCTACAGGCTTTTATTGTCAACTACACAAGCCTTTTTTCTACCATGTTTGCTTTTAGGTAATGCCACCAACATTTTCATGAGATATGTAAGTGCATGTTGTCTGTAGTCTATATTTTCTCGTCTTCAAGTGGCTTTACTGTTACGCACAAACAGTATGCATGAGGCAACTGTAATAGGGCAAACTGCCTACTGCAGTGTTTGGCTGCATATCTCTAATAGTCACAGCGTACACTGTAAACTTGGCATTGTTGTTTTAAAGCTTCTACACGCGTATCAGGCAAATGTTATTTCTTTGACACCTGAAGCAAGCATACGTCATTATTTCCTCTGATCAGTGCCCATTTTTCTGTTCCGCAGGTTACCACAGAGAGCATAGAGAATATCAGAGCTGTTCAAGAATTAAACCTGGAGCCCACCTTCTTTGGGTTGTTTGTCAGCCATCTACTGGTGCCACTTATGTGAGTTTAATGTTGGAAGACATTCATTATCCTCTTCGAAATGTGCACTCAGTGACTTTTCTTACGTAACAAGGTTACGTAGTACTATGTGGCAGAAATATTGTGTGCTCATTATTTATCGACATTATTATTATGTATCAACGTCTACAATACCAACAGCCCGTTTATGCCTGCTGCAAAGGTGATCACACCTCTTTTTGAGCTGTGGTTACCGCCGCACTGCCTCCAGCTTATACCTGCATATCTCCTAATCATGCCTGTGCAGTTCTTATGAACAGACCACTCTATTTATTTATTTATTTATTTATTTATTCACAATACCTTACAGGCTTCTTATCGGAGCATTGTGTAAGGGGGGCGATACATGGTTAAATATAACATGTGATAAATACAGAAAAAGATGAAATCTAAACTTCTAGTAAAACATGTCCCGAGGCGAAATGTGCTGCTAAGCCAGACTGGCATGCAAACTGGAAAAACTGCATGTACAACGTTCATTTCATCCAAGCCGAGCAATGTTAACCTCTACATTTGCATGGTTTGTTTCCTGACACTCAATTACAGCTCTAGAGATTATTTTGCAAGCAGCTACATAATGATAGACATTCCTTTTGAGTAGTTACTGTTTAAAGGGGTCATGAACCACTTTTCCAAGTAATGATCTAATGGCCTCAGTATCGGAGTGTACTGCCTCCCGAATCGATTGCCGCAAAAATTTCTCGAATCCGTCAAGAATCAGCGGAGTTACGGGGGTTTGGCGCACGCTCCCAGCGCTTTCTCTCTTTTCTCGTGCCGACGAGCGCACTGGAAGCTAGACAGGGAGGGATGGCATGGGGGAAAGAAGTTACGCCAGCGCGCGTCATGAAACGCGATCGCTCTCCCGCTGTGATTCGCTTGCGCGAGTGCGGCTACCGTGTACTGAGGAGTGCGGCGCCGGCAAGTGGCGGCACCCCGCGGCAAGAAGCGCATCTGATCCGAACGCCGCTCTCGATTTACGTCGGCTATCGGCCAATAAGCATGCTATGTCTCTTGCGACGTACAGCGGACAGACGCCCCGCCCACCGACGAGAGTGAGAACCGGCCTCTGTTTGAAAAGAGGGTGCCTGGGGAAACGGCAACTTCGCGCTCCGCTTGTGGCCATTACGCGGCGCGCACGACTGTAATATTTGGCAGAGCAGTTCATAGCCGTGTCAGCTTTCCGCAGGATGTGTTTTTTCAATCAGCCCAAGGGGTGCTTCATGACCCCTTTAAAGTTCATTATGACTAATCTTTCTTTTTTTTCTTTTTGCCCTTTCGTTCATTCAGCCTTCCATTAGAAGTCGGAACAGAACCGAAACTGCGCAAATCAAAACTTGTCTACTAAAATTTTAGCACTGTATGCGGGGCCTAATGTTCATCTTATTGAATAATTAATTGCATTTTTTGCCAAGTTACATTGGAGCAAGCAACTAGGAATAAAGATATTCTAAGCGCTTACACAGTCGGCTGTTACACAGATAACCGTGCCTCGGTTGTGTAGGTCACACTGCTCAGCTAATACTTCCAGGAACAATGTCACATAAACGTAAGACAATGATATAGATAGATGCCAGTGTTCCTGCGCACGTCACCGAAGCAGGTAACTTGTTCGATCGAAACATTTCGTATCGGCTAGCCCCTGTCAAAGCACACGTCTCTAAATACGCAGTCAACTCGTTTCATTACTGGCACTGTAATTAATTAGTGGTGGTCACAGCAACTGTGTACGTTACACCTTGTTGAGGCTATGCTTGAACTAGAAGGATGCGCATTTCGCACCGTGTATGCTTGAAGATGCTGTGACTTTTGTCTGCAGAGAATCGCAGAAGCGGAGCATCCTGTTTGCACTTGCCTTCGCCTTTTCACAAGGTGTGATGTTCCTCGTGTACGGCTGTGCCTTTCGTCTGGGTGCCTTCCTAGTTACAAGGGGGGAAATGGAAGCCACCAATGTTTACAGGTAAGTGATAATGTCTGTTTTTTCTGGGCACACAGTGTAAGCTCTGTAGTATTACTGAGACTTCGCTTTTTGCACGGCTAAAAATAGAAGCCAAAACTTCAGAGGAGGTTATTTCAGTTGTAATCCAAGATTGCCATTTCTTACTTGTTGAAGTATCTCGAGTGAGAGGTACACCCTAACCTTATTGAACTTGTATACCTTGTCGGGCTTGTATTGAACTTGTTGTACTAGTCGTATGTGTTTAGTTTCCCTGGCAAAACAATAAGTGCATCTGGTTTTTAGCTTCACTTTCAGATCTGGTTTAGGAAGCAGCTTGCTTCATTCACTTTTATCCTCATCGTCATAAAATAAAGTGTCTGTGAGGTGCTGATTCTCCGTAACAAGCGCAGACGTCATGATGGGATGAGTTCTCAACATTGCCTACATGTTTAGGAAGGCAAGAGTAGGTCATATATTGGACGCAACATATTCAGCGTAGGTATGGAATTCTTCCTAACTGTTCGTGAACTAGCTCATGCTGTGTATCGTAAAACGAGTAGCAGCTGTAATATTCTGTCTGCCTAGCTTGCACCTCTGTGAATGAATTCTGCTGATACTGAAGACAATTTCTTATTCCACTGTGGTTTTAATATTGCTAAGCTGAAGAGGAAGATGATGATAGCTGTTCCATTCTATTTCATAGATATATACCGTATGTTCTCGTGTATAATCTGCCCCTGCATATAATTCGCATGTCCAATGACAACCCGCGGAAAATATTAAAAAGAAAAAAAAAACTCTTGTATTGGCATGAAGCCACCTTCATTGCATTACCGCAAAGCAGTGTCGTGAAGCCATTTTGCACACCGAGCACTGCATTTAACTCGCACCTCGACTTTAGCTCCAATCTTCCTGTATAGTTTGTGCGCACTATACGCGAGAAAATACGGTATTGCTTAGCCATTGGAAGCTCCTCACATTGTGTGCGATGTCTATGGCCCAGGGTGTTCTTCACGATGGCGTTCAGTGCTGTGTCTGTGGGCCAGTGGACTTCCATGTTGCCAGACTACCTCAGGGCTAGGCTGTCCGCTGGCCTAGTCTTCAATCTACTCGAAGCAGAGACTGAAATCGATGGTTACTCGGATGGTGGCATGAGGCCCGTAAGTTACCTACATTTTCACTTAGGTCATTAATCACATAGAGCACTTGCAGAGTAGTGTTAATTAAATTCTAATTAATTGAATGATCATGTTAGTGCTGTATTGGCAAGCTTCCACTGCAATTCTTAGATGTTGCTGAGATGAAATACTAATCACTATTAACCACAAGTACACTAATCTTCTCACAGCCACAGAGAGAGTCACATGTATGTGCAGCCAGCCCCATTTTATGATCACACAATCAGCTGTACACAACGTGTAGTGCGAACATAGAACTCTTGTATTATGTCTGTGGTCCCCTACACTCTCCTCTGACACCATGGTGTCATTTTTGCCATCTTGTAACCTCTTCAAAAAGAAAGGCTGAATGGACAGCAGTTCACACATGTCAGCACTTACATAAATGTACAGTACTCATGGATTCAATACGAGACATGAAATTTTTTAGTATAATGACTGATATTCACAATTGCTTGAGATAACCACGTTATGTCGCGACGAATCTGGTCTCTAAAGATATTGGTGGCTCTGATCTGTGCATTCGAGTCAAAATTACACCAATATGACCCGAACTGAAGGCGGTGGAGACGAAATATGTGCGTCACTTATCCCTAAATTGTCCTGTTTCAATCCGTGAGTACTGTACTCTAAAACAGCATGAGATGTGGAAACCTCAGAAAAATATTGGCACTTTCAGGATTATTTATTTATTTATTTATTACTGCCAACTTGTTTTACAAGCCATAGGCAGGAGTGGATTGTACAAAAGAAAATGTTGAGCAATCTGTGAAAACAATACGAAACAAATCTGTGAAATAAGACTAAAAACAGTGTTGAACGATCTTTACAGTATGTGAAACATAGGAAACAATAGAATCCAGTAAAACACATAAGGTGATACAGGTGAAAATACTCGTAAGAAAATACAGGGATCACAGAGTGAAAGTTTGACAGTTTAGGACAAATAAAAATAACTACAATGGAAAAAAATGACAAGAATGTGCAAAAGAGCGCATGTTCACACAGTAGTCTGCTCGACAACGAAAAGAGGGGTGTAATGGCTTTTCTTTCAATATCGCACGCCATCTTGAAAGCAACAGACGCCATGGGAAACACCTCCGGTCATAGATGAGCGAGAGCGTGCGTGAATGACGACATAGTCGGGCTCTGCAGTACATTTTCGGGCAATGCGTTCCATTCATGGATTGTACGGGGGAAGAACGATTGTTTGAACATGTTGGTTCGGCACGAGTATTCGGTTAACTTTGACGAATGAGATGAACGGTTTGGGCGCCGACTACACGGTTTAATATACAATTTCTTATCTATTTTGACATGTTCACGATGAATTAGGTATAACATCTTGAGCCTCTCTCGATAGCGTCGTATCTCTAGAGTCTCAAGGTTCGCGTCCTGTAAAAGAGCACGTACCGATGTGTGACGACGGTAAGAATTAAAGATAAATCTGACTGCTTTCCGCTGTACATTTTCGATTTCGCTTATGTTTGATTGGCTGTAAGGGCCCCAGACAGGAGTAGCGTATTCTAGTAATGGTCTTATGAATGTCTTGTAAGCCAACAATTTTATATTGCTCGTAGATTTAGCCAAGGTTCTTCTCAGGTATCCAAGTTTCTTCATGGCCTTTTTTTTAATGTGAGCTACATGGTTATTCCCCCTAAGGTCCGACGTGATCACTAAACCGAGGTATTTATATTGCGTAACAGAGGATAAATTATGACCATTAATGCTGTACAGAAAAGGTAACGACTTCCTTTTGCGTGTTATGGTCATCGATACTGTTTTTCTGAGGTTAATGCTCATTTGCCATTCTAAGCACCAAGTAGCTATAACAGCTAAAGATGAATTTAGGATAGCCTGATCTGTCTCGCTGCGGATTTCATTGTAGAGTATGCAGTCGTCTGCAAACAACCATATTTTAACTGGTATGTGTTGCACTATGTCGTTGATGAACAGTAGAAAAAACAGAGGACCCAAAACTGATCCTTGTGGTATTCCAGACCGCACATCGGATGAGTCCGACCTTGCATCGTCGACAACGACTGTTTGTCGCCTGTCTGTCGGATACGCCTCTATCCACTGAAGGAGCTGGTCGTTTTTGAGAATGGGTTTTAGTTTTAATAGCAACTTTTGGTGGGATACACGGTCGAAGGCCTTTTCAAAATCCAAAAATATTATGTCAATTTGGCCTTGACTGTCCAGTGCTGCCGCAATTTCATGTACGGTTTCCAGTAGTTGCGTTACGGTCGACATTCCGCGACGGAAGCCGTGTTGTCGAGTGTCGCAGAGGCCATTATTTTCAATAAAGACTGAAATGTGCTTAAATATAATGTGCTCAATCAGTTTTGATGAGGCACAAAGAAGAGAAATAGGGCGGTAAGAGGACAGCAGTGAGCGGTCTTCTGATTTAGGGATGGGAATAATCTTTGCATGCTTCCAGTCGTGTGGTATTTCTGCACGTGAAAGTGATTTGTCGAAAATAATGCAAAAATATTTGGCGCACCATTCAGCGTATCTCCGGAGGAAGGTATTAGGAATTTCATCGACGCCTGGCAATTTTTTTACGTCAATTGATATGGTCATTAGGTTTTCTATATCAAGGAAGGGGTTAACATGCTGAACTGTGCATATTTATCAGCCAGCCCTCTTCATCTTATTCAAAGCCACAGTGGCTCAGTAGTTACGGTGCTCAGCTGCTAACTTGAAAGATGCGGATTCGTTCCCTGACGCAGTGGTCGCATTTCAATATAGGCAAAATGCTAGAGGCTTGTGTACTGTGTGATGCCAGTGCACAAAAGAACCCCAGGAGGTTGAAATTATCCAAAGCCCTCAACTACAGTGTCTCTCATGCTATGAGTCGCTTTGGGACGTTAAAGCCCATAAACCAATCGATCAACTCTTCTTGTCGTGAAACTTTCCACAGGAAGTCAGCAGCCGGCTGTCCCTCAAGGGTGTCACCTTTGCCTACCCGAGCCGACCGCAAGTCACAGTGCTCCAAGGGCTTGACCTGGAGCTAAGCCCCGGAGAGATGGTGGCACTGGTAGGTGCCAGTGGCTGTGGCAAGTCTACCGTGGTCGACATTCTTCTGCGTTTCTACGATCCCCAGTGTGGACAAGTGGTGAGCCTCTCCTCTCTCAGCTTAGTGCAGCTGTCGCAGTGTCTCTGTGGCAGACCACAAGGTTGTGGGTCCAAGTTCCAGTCATGGTGGCCACATTTGGTGAAGGCAGTACATGGGGGTAGATTGGAGGCATGGTAAACGACTCCTCAGGATTGAAATTAATCCAGAACTCTCCGCTCAGGTGTCTCTCATAAAGTGGGAGTTTCTAATATCAAATTATCCTATTGTCCTGTTCCTATTTTTTAAAGTCCTATTCGATTCTCTGCTGAAATTGTATAAATGCTGTTAGCATATACGAACACTTTTCAAATAGTTTACAAATATTTCAAGACATCATTTGCACTGAGGCAAGCACAAAACTGGTGCAAAAGTACAACAAATTTTATTTCGAGGGTATAGTACCAGCATAAAACATCAGAACTTATGTAGTGCAGGTTAGGTTGGTCAAGGAGTCACACCATGTGGACTATATAACTATAATTCGGAGCCTCTTGGAAGGGACTGTGATATTTCTATTGTGTGCACACGAAGAGCTTATATGCTCCCGATTTGCCACTGGTGCTTTTAACGCTAAAATTACGATTGCTAGGATGTGACTAACTTTATGTTACTTGTAAAAATGGTTGTTAAATCTTCGGATACTCTGAAAAGTATTCTATTTTCGATTAAATTCTATTTGCTTCTGGTACTATATTTGAATCTACCCCTGGATAAAAAGTGCCGGCTGCGCATATGACACACATAACTAATCTCGTACAACAATTCCAGAAATGTTATAAAGGGAAATTTCACAGCTGTTTGTACAAACAAGAGCCTCAGAAATAATTTTGTTTTGTGTGCTCCAGCTTCACAGCAATTCATAGTACGTTGCCATGAAGTCACGTCTGATGGCAAAACTCGCATGTATCGCACACCCATATCTTACAGTTATCTTCATTTTGATGCGTGCTATGCAAGCAGAAATGTGATGAACAGTACTGTAAAGTGCAGTCTACCATTAACCCTTTCCCTACCGAAGACAAGCGACTAAAAGAAGCGTTTGGGGTTGCTGCAGTTAAGCTACCCTGATTCATTTTGCTAAGTTCCTTTTGGCTTGAACACATGGTGCAGTAAAAAAAATGTAAAAACATGCTCAAAGCATGCATTTTGGTCGAGAAAGGACTTGATTCTGGTGAATGGAATCAGAAAATGGCGTCCTTCTCTGTGCGCAAGTGGCGCACACGTGTTGGCAACAGCTCTGTTCAGAAAAAAAGAAAGCAGTTTCACCGCAAAGGCGAAGCAATGAATGCGATAGCAACAAATTGTAATGTTATATGAAGTAAGGCTGGAAGCTAACTCCTTTAGATGCGATCTCGCGTAATTCTACAAAACGTTGGCGTAAGAGAATACGGCCACTGCTGGGAGAGCTGTGGTTTTCGCACGGTCTCTTCGCGTTGAGAGCACAGCACGTAGAAGGGTATACAAGTTGTATGCTGATGCCTGCCGAGATAGTGCACGCGCCAGCGATCGCGACTGCGTCATTGTGATCAAAGTTCACAGTTGCTGCTCCAGCGACATATCACCCCTCCCTCCTCGCATTCCTCCATGTTCCTTCAAGACGGGCGGGGCGTTTCTTCTCTGCTTGAGTAGCAATCAACGGCAGGCTTAGCACACGGGGTGATGTTATCGCATGCTCCCTCCAAGCGACGGAGATGGGTCGGCTCATTTTATCTGTGCTTCAGCCGCGTTCGTTGTGCCTGCTCACCCGTTTTTACCTGCAGGTAGAATATACGATGCGCAGGGGGATGTTATCGATTTGGACTTTATACGGAACATGACGGCAACGCCGACGGCAAAAACCTGTCGAGAGTGTCCATATAATTGCTGTCGCAATAAAATAAGAAAAAAAAAAACGCTCGTTTGCCAAAGTCTTGTGCAGTGAAGAAGAATTGCAGTTCTCCTGCGAGTGTGGCAGCGACTACACAGAGCACCATATTTTCTCTAAATCATTGGATTTGGAAACAAACCCCAACCAGCACATCCAAGGGTTTTTTTTTTTTTCGACTCCCTCGTCCCTGCGCTTCATTTTTTAAATTTCAGAGACATTTTCTGTACCAAAGACTGGAGAGGTTAGGCCACTTTTCGTGGTGCAGTGCAGTGCACAGAGATTTGAATGTTGATGGGCACTTTCACAACCTGGCCTTTCATACCAGACGTGCCTGCGCTGTGTCACCTCTGTGACATGTGCTGAATAGCTTTGCTATTCATACACGTTCACAGAATGGAATAGCTCCCCAATTTCTTTTTCTTTTCGTGGCATTGAGGCGTTTGTTATGGCACACTTAGACGGCATGGAATGACATTTCATCGCAACAAAAAAGGCAAAACACTAGATGCTGTCACTGAAAAAACATACACTTTGGTTTTGCAGATGTCTTTAGTGAGTATGTGGCATTCATACTAGTATACTGCAGATTCTGCTCTTTCTTATTGCATCATGCATGCCAAGTCTAAGCACATAGACAGCTTTTTCCCAAGACATCAAGGCTATGTTATGGAGTCTCGTGCTCATAGCTTGCTTAGTATTAAGTTCAGGAAAAGGCATGCTCTGAAAAGGGGGTAGTGTTTACTAGTTATGATAAAGCAGCATGTGAAAGGTGCTAATTTTTTAGCCCGTTAAGCCTCCATCTTTCACAACTCTTGTGCGGTATGTTCTGGGCAATGTTTCAGGCAAAGATGTGGTTCAGTTTAATGAGACAACAAGTATAAATTAAACAGGATGGATGCTACATTGTCTCCGTCATGTTTTGCGCTACTGTACTTATGATTAATCATTGCCTACTAGCCCAGTTGCTTGATCTAGTATCCACAGCTATGTTGTATCTTTGAAATGGAAAGGAGAAAGCAGCACATGGGATTTTTCAGTATAACGGGGATCATTTTAGCTTGCTTTTTCAAATGTTCTGGAAAGAACAAAAAGTTTGAAAGTAGATGATAAATGGAACAAATGGACCCACTTTAGTGTTAACTACATTAACACCATTTCGAACAGCTTGACACCATTTGGTTCTCATAAATTCAGTGGACTGCTTGAAATGAGCTCAACTTCTGATAAGAGAAGCTCTGTCAACGTTGATATTAGGAGGAGTCCAGTGCATTTTTGAGAGCTGCACTATTACGTTGAGCATTACCATCTGCGGTTCTTGATGTCTGGGTCCCTCACAATTTTGCGTGCAGTACTTGGACGGAGTGGACGTGCGTGCGATAAACGTGGGACACCTGCGGCAGTGCATAGTGGCCTGCGAGCCGCGGCTGTCCCTGATGGACCGCACGCTCGGAGAGAACGTGGTGTACGGCCTCGACCCTTCTTCCGGCGTGCCCAGCCAGGAAGAGCTGGAGGAGGCTGCCCGCATGGCACGGCTGCACGATTTCGTCAGCCAACTCCCCCTGGTGAGTACACCGTGGCACAGTAGTAGGGCTCTTGTTATACAGATTTAACACTTTTAAAGGGACACTAAAGAGAAACAATGAATAGGTTTAGATTGATAAATTGTGCTGCGAGAACTCTAATGTCGTTACTTTCGCCATCATACATTTATTAATAGAGGAGAAAATCAAGTTCAAAGTTTCATTTCTAAATTTCGTGCCAAAATATCCCCACATGACGTCATGGATTTCAAAGTGTATTTATCGTATTTTGGCGCCATTGGCTCAACAAAATTATCCCAAACTTGGTATGTTAATCTATGGCCCCCTCAGAGGACAATGTACTTCATTTTTACCGATTAGGAATTACAGTAGAACCCCGCTGATACGTTTTTGAAGGGACCGTAGGAAATAAACGTAAGAGACGGGAAACGTAAGAGCCGAAAAACAGGAAAAATGGCAAAATATTTAGTGGTACAGAATTTTATTTCAATTCTTACGAGCAGCACGAAAATTGGCGCGCTCAGCCGCGATCTAGCTCGATGGATAGAAACGCGGAGCTTAGGACGGCCTCATCCACAGAAATGTAATCAACGTATGTGATTTTTTTAACACCAACAGCTGTAGGCATGAAAGAACTAAGCACACGCAATCACGACCGGCGCGGCGAGTCCGACCGCGAACCGCACGCACGACCATGCGAGCTCCAACCAGCTCGAACTCCTCCCGTTCTCCGACAAATAACGACGATGATGAGTCTACGCCAACGCGATGGCGGAAGTGAATGCCAATCTCGAAGGCCTTGCTTTCGCAAGCAATTACGTCATACACGCCATGTTTGTGCAATACAAATCTCAAAGGCTATGCATTTGTCAATAGTAAATGCCAATCTCGAAGGCCTTGCTTTCGCGAGCAGTTACGTCATACAATTTGAATCTCGAAGGCCATGCTTTTGTTTGCATCAATTGAAAGATTCTGTTGCTTGCGCCTCTCATACGACTAATATTACGGTCAAACGAGGCCAAGCTGCGTGAAAATGCACCATGGCCGCTCTCTTTGGTAGTCACTCGGTCAGCTCCGAGCGCACTTCGCGACGTATCATACGGGAACGGTCCGACAGATACGACATAACAGCAGGGTTCCCAATACATTGTATCCTATGGGAGCTATGCCGGGACCGGCGGAAAACGACGTAACAGCCGGGAAAACGCAGCAGTGAGGAACGTAACAGCGGGGTTCTACTGTACTTAGTCCCTAGTAAGTGCTGTCAAAACATGTGACGTCACGGCGAATGGTGCGGAAACTTCAAGGTGGCGTCGCCACCCACATTTTGTTTTTGCGTGTTTTCTCGCTCACCAAGAGTCTTCTCGCCGCAAGCGTGGTGTTTTTGGTATCGTGAAAGAGTACTTTACTAATATGAGAAAAATCGTTTTGCTCTTTAGTGTCCCTTCAACCCATATTTTTCTCATATTTGTAGATTAAAGTTTCACAATTCCAAAATCACCGCACTTGCCGCAAGAAGACGCTTGGTGAGCGAGAAAACACGCAGAAAGAAAATGCAGTTGGCAACGCCACTTTGAAATTCCTGCACCCAATGTCGTGACGTCATAGATTTTCACGGCATCTACTAGGTCCTATGTAGCTCCTAATCGAAAAAAATGAAGTACATTGCCCTCTGAGAGTGCCATAGACTGAACACACCAAGTTCCAGGAAATTAGGTTGACCCAATGTCACCAAAATACGAGAAATACACTTTGAAATTCGTGAAGTCATGTGCGGCGATTTTGGCGCGAAATTCAGAAATTAAACTTTGACCTTGTTTTTCTTCTCTATTAATATGCCTATAATGATGAAATTAACAGCTTTATAATTTTCAGAGTACAATTTATCAATCTAAACCGATTCATTGTTTCTAGGCTTGTGCAAATCGTAAATTTTAGGTACAAAATGCATTCGAAGCGAATAGTGATTTGGTCGAATAATTTCAAATCGAATTCGAATAGTATATATATCACATAGTATAAAGGAAAATGAGCATATTTGTCATGACCCAACTAACCTGCACAATATTTGTTTTAATTGAAACAAGGCATGTGCAAATGTCATTCTTTTTGGTTCAAAGGGAAGTGAAAGCAACTTTGAATAGTAGCAGGATTTGACTTGCGGTAGAATGCAAGTGATAACCTGTAAAATATGTTACATTTTAAAATTTACTTTACTTAGAGTATACATATAAGCCGGTACAACAAGCTTTTAAACTTAAAAAATGATCAATTGATGTGAGGGTAATATGTTCATTTAACCTTGAAGTGGGGCTTTGCGGCAGTGTGAATTTCCCCTAGATAGGTGTATTCATGGTATCGCACCCTTCCACTGCAGTGAAACCACCTTTACAGGGGGTTAAATGCGGTTTATGTGGTCTATTCGTTCATTTCGAATACTTCGAAATTTAAAATAATTTAAATTTGTGTCGAATCAAATTCTAATGCTGTAATATTCGTTCGAATATTCGCACAAGCCTAGTTGTTTCACTTTAGTGTCCTTTTAAGGTACTGCAAGACGTTTTTTGTGTGATCGCAGTGAGAAAAACACAGTGCTTCAATACCTGTTTATAATTAATAGCTGCTTTTATGTCCTTCGGGACAGATGAAGGAAATGTAGATATTCAGACAGACAATTTGTTATAAAAGCTACATTAAGCTAAGTGTACATTCAGGGCATGGCTAACTCGGCTAACATCACCTGATTTTGGGCCCAAGGCAGCTTGCCAGAAAACCTTCATTGTTTGTGTCAGTCTCCTACTGTACTTATTTGACCATATCTCATTAGCTGACCACATTGAGTTCATTGAATCGAAGAATGAGTGCAACACAGTCTCTTAGCACTGTAATTAATCAAACTTTTCATCTTAGATAATAGCTTAGACTACTCCTAGCCACCACAATTTCAATATTGCGATTGTATGCAAAGATTTCTGTAGGTGGCAAGCCAGGTTTTTGAGAGACGATAAATAAGGCAGTGAGTGTAACTATAACAATTTAAATATTCTTGCAGAACTGACTTTGTCTATCAATGTCAAGACAGAGCATCAACCGCACAAACAAGTCTGGTTTCTATCTCCCCCTTCAGACATGAGAATTTACGTGAAGCCTTGACTTTATTTGAACAGCCAATGTCATTGTCATTCCTGGCGGCAATGCGCCCAAGGGAACTCAGTGAGATTCTTTAGCCTGTTCATGTCAGGCGTTACTTGAGTCCGTCTTGACCAATTCAAGTTCTGAATATGGGGATAATCATTTGTTTAGACATAATCTGCAATAAAGCCCAATCCACAACCAGGTGTACATGCGAGAATGTGTGTTTTTTTTCAGGGCTACGATACACCCTTGTGTAACTCAAGCATGGCACAGCTGTCGGAAGGACAGAAGCAGCGGGTTGCGCTCGCACGGGCATTTGTACGCAAGCCCGCCATTCTTGTCTTGGATGAGGCTACATCAGCCCTGGATGCTGATGCTGAACAGGTGAGTGCTTTTCAATTAATCCCTTCTTAATAAAGTGCTATCAATGAACGCACACGCCCTAGGCCCAAGCAAGGTCACGTCACGCTTTCTGCACGCGCGTTGCCTTTCCAGAGATGATTCTCAAAAGTGAAACGTTTATTGACTGGTTGCACTTTCCGTGCAGAAGTTCTTTGAACTGAAATGGTACGGCAGGTATTTTGTCTTTACTACTGGACATAGCACAACAAAGCTTATTCGTTGGTGTTGCTTACGTTTCCTGTTTTCCAACATGCCAAGACAACAATTACTGTATTTACTCGAATCTAAGCCGATGTTTTTTTCGAAAAAACGATGTGCGAAAGTGGGGGTGTCGGCTTAGATTCGAGTACCATGATTTGACCACAGCCACCACCTACCTAAAGGCCCGGCCATGCTAGCGGCATGGCGGCTCACCATGCGCCGACCTCAGGCTACCGTATGCAGACGGCTCTGCAAGCGCGTCTAAGGCTCATTTTCGCGACATCCTACGGTAGCTGCATGGTGACAAGGTCGCTCAGGCTCAGCGGCAGAATGGTGGTCCCCATGGCTACTCAGGCTGACCGCGTCGTCTGCTTCGTACTGTCCATGCTTTCGAAATCTCGCAGTCCCACATTCATGCGGCGAGGGTCGTCGAGCCAGCGAGATTTCACGCCGGCAAAGGCGGGCAAAGGTGGATCGGGTCACTTGATTATGGCGCCGGCGAATGCCACGCACTCTGACACCCTCTCTCCTCCTGTCGCGTGACGTGGAGGTGGCAGAGGCGCGAGCAGCATGAGCAGCACGAGCGCGGAGTTGGTCAGTTTTCTGGAAGCGATTGTGCAGTGTAGTCGTGCCTTAAACACATGCTTGCAAAACGCCTGCACCAACTGTGCTTCAGAAGCGATGGCACCAACCAAGCGGTACCACGACAGCATGGCCTTTAAGCAAAAGATCGTTCTCCCCTGCGGCGAAAACATCAAACCTGTAAGCGCAGTATGAGTTCGGCGTGCTGCTTGCACAACGCAACCCCTGCTTGCACAATGCGGACCCTGGACAGCAGTTCCCAAACCGTTTTCACCCAGTCCTCCATCAAGCCACTGGACATCCAAACTTTGTCGTGAACGTGCATGACAACATTTCTGGGGAACTTTTCGCCAGCTGGTACAGTCTTGCACTTGAAAATTATGTATGGGGGAAGCTTTCATCCATCAGCGGTGCAGCACAACATTACTGTCGTTCGCTGCTTTTTGTAGCCCGCCGTCCTAAGCTTGACTTTCTTCGCACCATTTTTGTTCACACTGTATGCCATTGGCTTGTCGAAGCACACTGGGGTCTGGTTGGCATTTGCAATTTGCCCCAGTTGGTAGCCCTTTTGCCACCGTTTGTCCCTCACGTATCGCTGAAACTTGACAAGCTTCTCCTCGAAGTCAGCGGGCAGCTTCTGACACACGGAGGTCCGTCGTCTCAGGCTGAACCCGAACCGTTTCATGAAATGGATTGCCCAGCCCCTGCTTGCTTTAAAATTGGCTCGTGTGACACCCTTCACGAAGGCAACTTCCCTGGCCTTCGCCTTAATTATATCCAAAGCGATGGACGGAAGTGAGGACGATGCCCTCTGGGATGAACTTAGCGTCAAAGAGGACAGCGATGTTGCGGACGATGACGACGACGACGAACAAACGTTCTACGTAGTACGTGCCTACGGAGTGTGCGCTTGTGCAATAAAAATGCTGGGTTTTCTGCCGATAAAACTGTGTTTCCTTTTTTTAATTCGGCCTGCATTCGAGGTAAGTTTTTTTTTTTTTCTGGCCTTGCAAATTTCGGGGGTCGGCCTGCAATCGAGGGCGGCCTAGATTCGAGTAAATACGGTAAACGATGTACATATATGCTGCACACATACTGTGATTAATTACTGTGAATACACAGACTGTGATTAATTATGACAATTAAAAGCACTCACATGAACCTACTGCAATACCATATCACACGTTGAATTACCCCATTGCACCACGTAATGCATCTTGCACTGTCACTGGGCTGGTGGCTTTGGTTGTGTGGCACACATATTTGCTGCCGTAAACATTCGTTTTGCCGCACCCCTGTCCTGTGTGATTACTAGCGTAGACTGGCACCCTTGGCAATCACATGTCAATTACGTTGAAACGGTGTCACTTCAGGGCATTTTCATGACAGCATAAAAAGACTTGGAAGTTCTGGTCCCACTCATCGTCACAAGAAAGACACATAGAAGGTTTATATCAGCCAGGCATTTTTCGGGATAATGCTTTCCGGCTTGTGCAAAAAAGACAGATGTTTATTGGCCACTTCCCTGGCTCATTGTGACAGTGGACTTAACTCTCTCAAAGACCTTTATCTGGCCCTCAGCAAGAAATGTTAACATTTGTTGCAAGCTGTCTGTGCGTTATGTTGGTTTTATAAGCTATGGCCTTGTACTTGAAGCCATGACTTGACTCAGCAACCGATTTGTCATCTTGTGACAATGGTGACACATCCCATTCACATCGTGACAGGACCACACGTAGCCTTCTTTTTGTTTGTTCTCTTCTCCCGCCCACCGTGGTAGCCCAGTAACTGTGGCGTTGTGCTGCCGAATGCGAAGATGCGGATTCAATTCCCAATTGCAGCGAACGCATGGGAGTAAAATTTAAAAACACTGGTATACCGTACTTTGTTGCACATTAAAGTGAAGCACTACAGCAGTTTATACTGGCAAATTATTCTTTGAGAACCCTACTGTCATTTTGTGATATGTACGACATTAGGTGGGAAGATGAAGGCCAAGGTTTTATTCAATAAGTTTCCCACTGAAAACCAATGCCACTACGCCAGTGTGATGTCACGGATTCCAAAGCATTTCTTCATATTTCGGCTGCGTTGGCTCAGTAAAAGTTCCAAAAGCTTGCCTCATTAACTTTCTAATTCCCTTGGAACACGATGCAATACATTTTTACTGATAAAGTTTAACTTGAAGGTCACCCACCTTCTTTTTTTTGTCTTTTCTGACCTATTCGGAGTGTTTTCGCGGCAAGAGCTGCGATCTGCGTTATAAAAGGGTAATTTACCAATACAGCTGAAATATTTTTTTTTCTATTTGGTGCACCTTTGATAAATGCCAAGGTGGTGAAAACTATTCCAGAGCCGCCCACTACATCGTCCCTCAACCCACTGTGCAGTTTCGGAACGTTTAATTGAACAATTTATGTCTTCTTCTCCCAGTGCAAAACTAAACTAGATTCAGCTTCGAATGGTGGTGCGCAAAAAAAGAACGAAGGCACCGGAAGAAGGAATGAGTACACAGTGTCAATGAGGACACTATGTGTCAGTTCGCTTGAACTTGACACCAAAGTACAACCTAGGTTCAAATGTAGGGTAGCACATGAAATAGCTTATTTCATCAACAAAGCGGGTGATTCATGGGTCGCGAAACCCTCGGTCACACTACTTGCCACAAAAATAGGCTTCCTGGGAGCACGTCATTGAGGTAATTTTTGTCTGTTCATGATTTTTTTTGCATGTGTTAATCTAACCACATCTTTATATTTGTTGTTTCAGTAAAATTTCTGAGTTTACACTTTGCGCTGTGTCCATGTTCCTTCTCCCTGTGCTTTTGTTCTTTCCTTGCACACCGCCATTCAAAGATGACTCACCAACTCACCCAGCACTCCGTCCTTCTGTAGATTCACCTCTGGGCTAAGTTGCCTGCATGTCACTGTGAATAAGCATTCTTTCCTTTGCTCTCGGTTGGACTAATTTGCTTGTTGTTTTTTCCTCAGAAAATTATTGTTCGCTTTTGTAGCAAGTTCAAACTGCATTTCCATCAATCAATCTATCAATTACAAAAAGGTGTCACAGCCGCCTGACAGAGCACTTCACCAGCCATGTATTAATCTACAGAGCAACAGCTTTTCGTCATGGGCAAGTGGGAATGGGCAACAATACGTTCTGGCCAGCACTCCTAGAGTTTGACACAAATGTAAATACTTAAGAATGTAGGCGGGAGAAGAGGCCATGGCTGTAGCTCAATCCATAGAGCAAAGCACGCTTAATGCAATGGGTGTGGCTCCGGCTGCCACTGGCTGCAAGTTGCTTTTTATCTCTATTCATTTCCGTTTACCTTATCAGTTGTACACTACAACTAAACACAATGACTAATTTAACTTCCTTGCGCTCCATTGTTAGCATCGTATGGTGTCACGTGACAGTCTGTGATTGCCAGTCGGCCATGATTCATTTATTTGTTTTCAGTGCCCGTACTGCTGCCCAGCCTTGCGATTGCGCACGTTTAAACAAAGCCTTGGCATGTCATCCTGCTGATATCGGGTGACCGTTGTGCAATGCTTCCGCTGTCGTGCTATGTGAGGTCTATTGTGTTCAGCACTGCTTTGTGGGCTTGCACTTATGATTTTTTTAATTACTAAGGTATTACTAATACATGGATGACATTTTTTGTTCTAGAAGTGTTTCCAAATATGAAAAAACATGTTTTGATATAGGTGCGTATTGTACTACTTCCAGCTGTTGGTGACACATATTCATTAGTTGAAAATATTTTGCATAATTTCATTGCATTATGCAATGTTGCTGGCCTTTATGGTTATTGTTCTACGTCCTTGCCCTTGGTTGTTTACCCCTTTCAGTGTCGCATTTTTTTGGAGGTTATGCTATCCCAATGTCATGTTTTTTTCCTCGAATCTTATAAAAGGAACACGGCGGTTTATTTCTGCGTCACGCAAAAGGTAAAGATGACTGGAATAATGGTGAATGCACTCTTGCTATGGCCTTCACATTCCAATCCGATAAAAGAAATAAAATGCACGGCAGACTATGGAAGAGCACCATTCTTCTCATTACAAGCATGCTTCTGCAATGGCACGGCTTTGTCTGAGTCCAAATCCAATGCATTCAAAGTTGGCTCTTCCGCTTACGACAAGCTGTCATCTTCCGAGTCCAGGTTAGGCTTTTATTTGGAGCCAAACAAGAAGCTGCCACTTCAATCAACAGCTGAAGGTCCCACACAAGCAGTAGTAGTCTCAAAGTGGTCATGTGGCCACACTTGAGGAAGGAACACTTTTGTTAAGTCAGAGAAAGGAGAAATTATGCTTCTGGGATTATACAACATATGGAGGAACCACTCCAGAGCTCACCAACTTTGTGCTACAGGGCACGTCATTGTGGAGAGAGTAGGGAACACACACATACTTCACTGATGTGGTGGGACCAAAAGGCAAAAACTTACCGGTTTTTCAGTGAGAGCAAAAGGGTTAATGTCACTCACTTTTTATGTTAAAAAAGAAAAATTAAAGGACAGTATAAATGTGATCATAAGCGTGATGAGCTCACTTTGATGTGATACTTCATTCAAGACTTAATACCTACATAATCTCAGTAAGGTGCCTTGCTTAGGGCCAGCAGTTACAAATCATTGAGAATAAAATTGATAGCATATGTTTGATTGGGAAGCTGCCACACACCAAGTTTTTCAGGCACTGGCTTGCAGTGTGAATAATGTGGATTCAGTTCCTGCAGGTTACCGTGAACTCATTTACTTTCCACATTTCCTTCACCATGATGAGACAATTTCTGAAAGAAAAAAAAGTCTTTAGTACTTTATCTTTGTGGGGTGAACAAGAGGGAGCAATGCTTAAAGGGGCCCTCCAACACTATTCAACCCCCCATTTTTTACTTGCGGGTTGCGTAGACTGATGGCTGGGGATAATTTTAGCATAAGTTTAAGCACCGATATCAAATTATTTAGTATTTTAATCACGCGTTGAAGTCGCTACATCGCTGCTGACCGCATCAGCACGTAGTGGCGCTTGCCAGAACTATTGCGGGCGGAAATGACGAAGATGGGCGCTGGCCTATGATTGGATAAATGTAACGTTAGAAGTAATAACGGCGTTGCATCAAAGTTGAGATTACTATTGTGTTTCGTTTTTCTTTTCTGTGCTTTTTCAATGAACTCCAAATAGCCGCCGTCGCAACAAAAAATACCACTACAACCACAAAGTACGACAGAGGCGCCGGTTGCCATTTCGCCTCTGGTTGCTCTGGCTTTCTTTTTTTTTTTTTGCCTGCGCCGGTCGGATGTCCATATGAAACGCTTGCCCCTCTTCCTTCTTTTTGCATCTGTACGTTTGCGAGCTGCCTCTTTCCGCATGTGCGGTAGGCTCATGATTGTTGTTGAAACGGTGCAATCTTCGTTGAATTGTTGTCGCTGCACACTTGTAACTCCTCGGGCTGCTCACCGAACAACCCGCGTAGGGGCGACCGTGTTTAACCGCCATGCCGCTCCACAAATTCCCTTCTCAGAATGAGAAGAGGGAATGACATGGATGTCGTTGTAAGGAACAGCAGACAAAGCCTCTCCAGCCTCGCTACGAAGCAGTAGCGCCCGCTCAAGTTCGACAAGTCAGGAGGAACCACGTTTGTTACTATGGCAACGACGTCAACAATACGTTGGAAAGGAGAAGCAACAATGGTGTGCGAGCTTCCCCTACGTAAGAGCTTTCAGCCCATTTCATTGGAGCGCCATCCGACGTCACAGCAGAGAGTGAAATGTGGTCACGTGACCCCGCGAAAATCGAGTTGAGGGCAGGCATTTTTTTTTTCTTGTATTTTGAATTTTCTAAATTGAATAACTTCGTACTGCGTGCCGCTATCGCTGCCGTTCTTGCTGCACTAGTTCGTCCGTACTTCAGTCTACGCAATCCACGAGTAAAAAATGGGGGGTTGAAGAGTGTTAGAGGGCCCCTTTAAGATCTAAACACTCGCCAACTGGAGCAGGCTCGGAGCAGGCAGGGTCACAATTTGGGCTTTTGGCTTGTCATCCAAAGGTTTTCAGTGTAGTGAAACTACTACGTGTTAGTAGAAGAATGGAATGCACACACACTTTGAAAGTTAGCAGTAAATGCACTCATCTGTTGTTCTTTTCCTGCATCTACGTTTCAGTTGTGCTTCGCTAAACACTTTCATGATGTAATCTAAATATTGTCACTACTCCATCTTTAATAGCCTGTGTGCTGCTTTGGGATGCGAGGGAGCCTCACTGTTTGATTTGATTGGTTCCAGGCTGTCTTGGAAGCCGTGAAGGAAAACCTGGGGGAACGCGCCTGCCTCTTTGTGAGCCACCGGCTGTCCGCCATCAAAGTGGCGGACCGCATCGCAGTCATGGAGCACGGTACAATCATGGAGCAGGGAACACACGCGCAGCTCATGCAAATGCAGGGCGTATATCACAGGCTCGTAGAAAAAAGCCTCATTTTAGCGTGACACAACGACAGGTCTATACAAACGATAGCATACATTACGCTTTTGTCACGTGAACCACTACCAATCATCATCATTTTTTGACGGATGAAAGAGGGCTACCTTTTATTTCCCCCAGCGAGACACTGCATGAAAACAGGGTCCTCCACTGAACTGCATTTTTCCAGGCAAGCAACACCTGCTGTAGAAGCTCCGTCTTCTAGTTATTCTGGCTGGGCACAGATTCAGTTGTCATGCTGCACACGGTGGCAGCCTAGGAGTTCAGCGTGAGCTCAACCCTCAAAGCTGCACTGCAGCTTTTGCTATTCTCTAGTGATGCCGATAGAGAAAAATATTGCCTCTGTCGTGGCATCATGCAAACGAGAAAACATCAACGGCTTGTACAAAACGTTAAAATTATCTCAAGTGGGACAGAGTGGTGTAGCATTAATGTGAAAGCCTTAGATGGCCTCGTCAAACGCAAAAATTGACCGTCGGTGCCAGCGTCAACACGAGTGACGAAAAAAATCGTCATGATGTCACAGATCGCCAAAATTTGTGAAGTCATCGCGATGTCGCTATGACGTCACATGATTGCATCATCACATGACATCGTCACTTGGTCAAATGTGGGCCGATGATGGAGACATTGCAAAACCATGTTAGGTGCAGAAAACTTTCGGTGAGGTGGGGGGGGTTGAGGAGGATCAATATATCGATGGCTTTCGCCTTCAAGTTGTCTAAGGAGAATGCATATATAAGGGACACTGTGAGTTTTTTTGCATTCACATACTGCATTCTTAGGGTGTCACTGAATTATACATTTGAGGTTCCTTTGAAGTTGTAGGGACTCTGTGCCACTAAGAGCTCATTATGGGAGAAGTTATGTGCACAATCTTATCATTCGGTGATTTCAATGAGTTCCATTGGTGAGCTGGTAATTCCCATAACACGGGTGCACTTTTCAACAACACCTTCTGTTCACCAGCTAGTAAGCACAGAGAACGTGGATTTGAGTCTTGCAGTACGCTTCTGTTGACCGCAAGCTTTTGCACACCGTTACAGATATATAATTTTCTTCTGCTTTTATTACACCTTGAAACCTTTGAGGAAGCATTCCTGGCGTTTTAAAGTATGTATTGCATATCATTGTTCATGTTTCAGGAATACTTTCATTCACAAAAGTCAACAGTGTGCAAGTATGTTAAGAGACAAACACTGTATAAGCACATCCTTTGGTCCGTACTTTCGTCACGTATTTCTCTGGTTGTGTGGTGCACTTCCTGTTGTCCTTTTGACATTCCATACCTCTGGTTGGCTAGCGTGAAAGTTCTTTTAATATTACGGCACATTGGAACCTACTGTATACGTCAGGCCTAACTACCTGTAGTTCGCCTCGCGGACGCAATTAAGACAGCTTGTATACTTTTGACAAAGACTGTACATTCAGTTGCTCAGTAATGTGTCATGGTCACGATGACACCAAGAATGTGACGTACAATAATTGCAGGATTGTTTTATCACCAGATGCTCTAGCTTGTTACTATATGTGTTTGTGTTATTAGATGACAGCTTCTGCACATTTGCTCAGTCTGATGCTGGGTCCGCTGTGCGACAACACGTGCTCGTACAATTCTTACGGCATGGTAACACCGAACCTTTGCTGTGTCGCAAGGGAACCATGTCAGCTACTAACACAGAACGTCATTGCTAAACCACATGTTGTATTCATTTATAACTTGCCTGTGCTTTTACAGTGGATGCATCTTGTGAAATATTGTATCACGGTGGCGTTAATTTGTTTCATTCTGTGACTTTATCACTTCCCTCCACATTCCAACCTCTCATGACCTTGAAGCTTTCCACCTTCACTCTTGAAGTTTCCAGCTTTGCTGTTCTGTTTAACTCAGGTTTATGGACGACACATACCTAGGTGTGTTGAAGATCTACCAGCTGAAAAGCTGTAAGCAAACAGCTGTCTTAACAAAAATAAGACGTCTGCGGCCATGCGAGAATTCATCCTTTTCTTTTATTCTATCATGTTTTAGCGCCTGTTGCAGTTAGTGGCCAATACTGGCAAAAAGAGAGGGTGTGGCATCATTCCAGTCAATCCGAGCGCTTGAGAATTATACGACTTTGACATTATGACCGAAGGTCTAGGCAGTAAGCCTAGTTTGTGTGCAGGTTGTTGGTTTCACTGTTTTCCTAGTGTCAACATGGTAATCTTCATATTTTCACTGCAGTATTGTAACTGAGGAGTGTGCATTATACATACCATACTTCACCAGCTTTCTGCGGAAGTGACGCATGCTCGTTCTGAAGCGCAGTGTCATAAGTGCGTCAGTAGCGTTACATATTGGGTGCATGCCTACTCATTATCGCAGAAGAGCGCTACTCATGGTTTGCTTTTCTTTGATGTCATAAGAATGACTGTGCAACGTTTTCTGTAATGCTGTCGTTGGCAGCTTCACTGCATAACATTGAACAAAGCACACGTGTCATGTACAGGATTTCTGTATGTGTGTGAACGCTATATTTTTTTTTGCACTCAACATTGCATTGGAAAACAGTACTACGTGGTTGGCTCGATAAGGTGTGCTATGTGAATGCAAAATAGTAAAAAAAAATTCCTACTTAAGTTATGTATTTTCGAGATACGAATAAAGTTGTGTGTTACAGAGATCTGTACGTTGTCTGTCTTCTTCCGACCCAAGCATGTCCTATATTTTAATTCGTGTAGAGGCGTAACCTGCTCTTGCAAAAACGTGTATATTAGATTTTTTCACACGCCTTTTGATGCCTGGCGGCATGTACGGTGACTGCAGTTACATCAAAATGGGTATTAAAATAAAATTACTAGAGCAGCAGCCCCCGCAGTACAAGCCAAGATGAAGCCAACACTTGTTGATGCATGCATAATCTTTGAAGAAGACATATTCAGAGTCTCTATCCTTACGTCTTCAAGGTGGCATGAAACGGTCACCCAACAATTTGTGGTTTTCAGCGAAAAATAGAAGTAAAGGGTCTGCTATGCTTCTTCATATATGAAAAGTGGACTGTAAAAGACTATTTCAGTGCAAAACAAGCCCATGAAGTCGCCGGCTATAAACCCCGCCCACTGCCGGCGACCGTCGTTTTGTTGCCACGGCATGTGTGACGTCATGTGCTGCATGGCATGGAGCCGTCGTCTTCTACCAAAGTTTCTGCCACTGCAAATTGATCAATTTGAGTGCCAAGCTGAAGAAAGCTAAAATATCTCGATTTCACGTGAAGCTGACCATGGAACAATATCATTTGCCGGAATGCAAACGCTCACACAGCAAGGAGCTTGTTACCTCACAATTCGCGAGTGCACCAGTGTTGCCTAATTCGCAGGCCTCTTGTGTGTTCATAAAAATATTGAATTTTAATTAAGTGCTCAACCATATGCACTAAAATTTCGCCAGCCTATTTCTGAATGCACAAGGTTTAACCCACTTAACACAGATTATGATCGAAAATTGGGTATGGCCCCTTTAAGCGTAAGTGCAAAGACAACTAAAAATAAAAGCTCATTGTTTCCAGCTAAAAAAAATTGCCGCAATCTTCTGTGAAATTTTCAAGGATGTTCAAGCTGGAACCAAAACCAGTGACGCAATGTTGAACAAGATCTGCGAACAGGTACCACCTAGTCATCTTGAACCCACACCAAATTGCAAAGACAGCACCTGTTATGTACTATGCAATATATTATTGTTCAAGAGGACCGAACAAGTGCAAAATGTGGGATGCATGCAGTATAGACAATAGCGCAGTGTCATTGCTCTGTCCCATTTTCAAAACCATTTCCCATCTTTTGCAACAATTCCTTTCAATCACTCCATTCGACAAGCAAACAATACTGCTGCCATGTTTTGTGTTTTGGCTGCCATACCACAGCACATAAATTTCAACATGTGTACTTCCACTTACGTATAATTTTACACTTGGGTCCACTGTGTCCTAGAAAAATACGAAGTCACCAATGTTGAGCAAGTTATATGCACTGGTATTTTTTTTTTTTGCTACTGTAATACACCCATCGTAGCTTAAGCTCTATTAGTTACAAAAACTCCCAGTTAATGCAAACTAACCCTAAAAATTTCCTTACAATATCTGCAAGGTACCTTGAATTTTCATAATTAAAGTAATGCTTTAAATTAATTTTCATTCTATGTTTCCAAGAAGTGACGAGCATAATACAGTCAAACCTCGATATATCGAACACGGACATATCGAATATTGCCTATATCGACGGTTCTATTGGGAAATCGCATGCATTTCTATTTTTTTATTTCGAACGAAGTTTGACATATAATGGATATATCGAACTCGGCCACCACAAACCGCCCGCGCTCCGTTGACAGGCGGCGAGCTTTCCCGCAACTCTCGAAAATAGCGGTAGCGCGGTGGGCGTTTACGACTGCTGCACACATCGATGGCGCCGAGTGCGCCACTTGAACGTAGTTGGCGGACGCACGCCGCAGCATTGCAGCAACGACGCCTGACGGAACGCACTGCCATGCGCACGGCACTTGTTTGCAAGCTCCTCCTTTTCGCCAGCCCGTCGCATCGGTCGTTGGTGCCCGCGCGTTGTGGTGTGTGTAGCGAATGGCTGCAGACGCGAAGACAACGGACGACCCTAGACTTTTTGCAGCAAAACTGGAGCACCCAGCGCGTCCGAAATGCGAGAAAAGTCGAGCGTCACGGACGGTTTATGCATACCAGGAGCACATTGAGTACTCTGCTCAAAAAAAAAAAAAGGACGGGCTACCACGAGGTGAATGATGATGAGATTGGGCGAAAGCTCCTGGAATTATC
>NC_051179.1:82657903-82687614 GCF_013339695.2 Rhipicephalus sanguineus | reverse complement strand
TTTTTTTCGCCACGTGTTCGAATTTTCAGTCGGCAAGCAGTTTTGTGCTTTTTTTTGTGCGTTAATTTTTGTGAACATTCGGACATTAAGTGGTTGTAAGCGCCCCAAATCGCATATGTCGATTATCGGACACGCGAGGCTACATGCTCAACACGTTTCGCGCAAGTGCAGCCTTTGAAGAAGGTTGTTTTGGTTATAGTGCGGTACCGCTTATAGTGCGGATATTCGCGACTCCGGCGACTTACGTTATAAGCGGTCTATACTGTACGCAGTCAACTCGTTTCATTACTGGAACTGTAATTAGTGGTGGTCACAGCAACTGTGTACGTTACACCTTGTTGAGGCTATGCTTGAACTAGAAGGATGCACATTTCGCACCGTGTATGCTTGAAGATGCTGTGACTTTTGTCTGCAGAGAATCGCAGAAGCGGAGCATCCTGTTTGCACTTGCCTTCGCCTTTTCACAAGGTGTGATGTTCCTCGTGTACGGCTGTGCCTTTCGTCTGGGTGCCTTCCTAGTTACAAGGGGGGAAATGGAAGCCACCAATGTTTACAGGTAAGTGATAATGTCTGTTTTTTCTGGGCACACAGTGTAAGCTCTGTAGTATTACTGAGACTTCGCTTTTTGCACGGCTAAAAATAGAAGCCAAAACTTCAGAGGAGGTTATTTCAGTTGTAATCCAAGATTGCCATTTCTTACTTGTTGAAGTATCTCGAGTGAGAGGTACACCCGAACCTTACTGAACTTGTATACCTTGTCGCAGGGGCGTAGCCAAGGGGGGGGTTGGGGGGGTTCAAACCCCCCCCCCGAAATTTTTCAATTTTGCTTGCGTATATAGGCACGCACACATACAAACGCACGCACGAGCATACATAAAGTATGGTTGAACCCCCCCCGAAAAAAATTTCTGGCTACGCCCCTGCCTTGTCGGACTTGTATTGAACTTGTTGCACTAGTCAAATGTGTTTAGTTTCCCTGGCAAAACAAGAAGTGCATCTGGTTTTTAGCTTCACTTTCAGATCAAGTTCAGGAAGCAGCTTGCTTCATTCACTTTTATCCCCATTGACACAGAATAAAGTGTCTGTGAGGTGTTAATTCTCCGTAACAAGCATAGACGTCATGATGGGATGGGTTCTCAACAATGCCTGCATGTTTGGCAAAGCAAGAGTAGGTCATATATATTGGACGCAACATATTCAGCGTGGGTATGGTATTTTTCCTAACTGTTCGTGAACTAGCTCATGCTGTGTATCGTAAAACTAGTACTAGTAGCTCTAATAATCTGTCTGCCTAGCTTGCACCTCTGTGAATGAATTCTGCTGATACTGAAGCCAATTTCTTATTCCACTGTGGTTTTAATATTGCTAAGCTGAAGAGGAAAATGATGATAGCTGTTCCATCCTATTTCATAGATATATGCCATATGTTCTTGTGTATAATCTGCCCCTGTATATAATTCGCACGTCCAGTGACAACCCACAGAAAATTTTAAAAAGAAAAGAAAAAATCTCTCATATTGGCATGAAGCCACCTACATTGCATTACTGCAAAGCAGTGTCGTGAAGCCTTTTTGCACACCGAGCACCGCATTTACTCACACCTCGACTTTAGCTCCAATCTTCCTGTATAGTTTATGCATGCTATACGCGAGAAAATACAGTATTGCTTAGCCATTGGAAGCTCCTCACATTGTGTGCAATGTCTATGGCCCAGGGTGTTCTTCACGATGGCGTTCAGTGCGGTGTCTGTGGGCCAGTGGACTTCCATGTTGCCAGACTACCTCAGGGCTAGGCTGTCGGCTGGCCTAGTCTTCAATCTGCTCGAAGCGGAGACTGAAATCGACGGTTACTCGGATGGTGGCATGAGGCCCGTAAGTTACCTACATTTCCACTTAGGTCATTAATCACATAGAGCACTTGCTGAATAATACACTCAAACCTCGATAGAACACGGATATAACGAATTGTCGGAATAGTCCTGTTAGAAATACAGTGTTATGAATAAATCTTTATAACGAATTCTCGGATATAACGAAGTTATTTTCGTGGCATATGTAACTTTGTTTATAATGAGGTTTGAGTGTGTTAATTAAATTGTAATTAATTGTATGCTCATGTTAGTGCTGTGTTGGGATTAACGGCAAGCTTCCACTGCAATTTTTAGATCTTGCTAAGATGAAATACTAATCATTATTAACCACAAGTACACTAATCTTCTCACAGCCTTGGGCCTCGGAGAGAGTCAGATGTATGTGCAGCCAGCCCCAGTTTATGATCACACAATCAGCTGTACACATCGTGTAGTGCGAACGAAGCCCATAGAACTTTTGTATTATGTCTGTAGTCCCCTACACTTTCCTCTGCAATATGACACACCGACACCAGGGTGTCATTTTTGCCATGTTGTAACCTCTTCAAAAAGAAAGGCTAAATGGACACCAGTTCACAAATGTTAGCACTTACATAGTATATGTACAGTACTCACGGATTCAAATGAGACATCAAATTTTTTTAGTATAATGACTGATATTCACAATTGCTCGAGATAACCACTTTATGTCGAGGCGAATCTGGTCTCTAAAGATAATGTTGGCTCTGGTCTATGTGTTCGAGTCAAAATTACACCGATATGGCCCGAACTGAAGGCGGTGGAGACGAAATATGTGCGTTACTTAGCCTTAAATTGTCCTGTTTCATTCCGTGAGTACTGTACTCTAAGACAGCATGGGATGTAGAAACCTAACAAAAATATTGGCACTTTCAGGTTTGATATGGTCATTAGGTTTTCTATATCAAGCAAGGCGTTAACATGCTGAACTGTGCATATTTATCAGCCAGCCCTCTTCATCTTATTCAAAGCCACAGTGGCTCAGTAGTTACGGTGCTCAGCTGCTAACTTGAAAGATGCGGATTCGTTCCCGGACGCAGCGGTCGCATTTCGATATAGGCAAAATGCTAGAGGCTTGTGTACTGCGTGATGCTAGTGCACAAAAGAACCCCAGGAGGTTGAAATTATCCAGAGCCCTCCACTACAGTGTGTCTCATGCTATGATTCGCTTTGGGACGTTAAAGCCCATAAACCAACTGATCAACTCTTCTTGTCGTGAAACTTTCTACAGGAAGTGAGCAGCCGGCTGTCCCTCAAGGGGGTCACCTTTGCCTACCCGAGCCGACCACAAGTCACAGTGCTCCAAGGGCTTGACCTAGAGCTAAGCCCCGGAGAGATGGTGGCGCTGGTAGGGGCCAGTGGCTGTGGCAAGTCTACCGTGGTCGACATTCTCCTGCGTTTCTACGATCCCCAGTGTGGACAAGTGGTGAGCCTCTCCTCTCTCAGCTTAGCGCAGCTGTCGCAGTGTCTCTGTGGCAGACCACGTGGTTGTGGGTCCGAGTTCCGGTCATGGTGGCCACATTTGGGGGGGGGGGGCAGTACATGAACATTTGGTGGGGGCAGTACATGGGGGTAGATTGGGGGGCATGATAAACGACTCCTCAGGTTTGAAATTAATCCAGAACTCTCCGCTCAGGTGTCTCTCATTAAGTGGGAGTTGCTTTGGGGCGTTATACCGCTTAATTTGAGTTGGCTTTTTGTTTGTTTCGTAAACAGCGGTGTGCAAATATTAGGAAATTTCTAATGTCAAATCATCCTATTGTCCTGTTTCTATTTTTTTAAGTCCTATTTGATTCGCTGCTGAAATTGTATAAATGCTGTTAGTATATACGAACACTTTTCAAATAGTTTACAAATATTTCAAGACATCGTTTACACAGGCAAGCACAAAACTGGTGCAAAAGTACAACAAATTTTATTTCGAGGGTATAGTATCGGCATAAAACTAGAGCTGTGCGAATAGCAAAATTTTGGGTGCGAAGCGAATTCGAATAATAAAGATTGAGTGCGAATCGAATCGAATAATTTCGAATAATTTTCGAATGTTCTCAAACATTTTTCGAATAATTTGAAGTGAAATTACAGAAAAAGTTGTAGAGAATCCCTAAGTATGTTCTTGTGAGATCGCAACATGAAAATGTTTCTTTTCGCTAGGTTGATGAAGCACTGGCGAGGTGGCGTTTCATAGTTGTCTTATCAAGAATGAGGCAATGTAGAGGCCGAATTGTATTTATGTACATGATTTGGTGCAACCAAAGTGTTGCTGACAACACTTTACACGTGATAGGCAGAAATGCCATTTCCTCAGCCTCTCCTTCTCTTTCAACTTCTGTGAAAGGCCAACTGATGTGGCGGACAAGGGTGTGCTCCCTTCAAGTCCGGAGTTCCAAATCTGCCTTGTAGACGTCGATATATAAGAACATCTGAAATTTTGGATGCTAAAAAGCTTCGGCGTCCGATTTTTCGGACTTCCGGCCCAAATTTCAGGTCCAAAACAGCATTAATTGAGCCCCCAACTCTGCCACACCTTTCATCTCCATATTGGAACCAGCGTTTTCTTGAGTTAAGACATTTGCGACCGTAGCGGAGCTTGAAAGGCATCTTTGCCGCAATACGGGGGTGTGAGTAGGTGAAGCATATTGAAAATCTAGGGACCACTTCCAATCAGACGTTGACTGTCTCTTGGCTAAGTTCGACCGTAACGGAGCTTGAAAGGCAGCTTTGCCGCAATACGAGAGTGTAATGAGGTGAAGCATATTGAAAATCTGAAGGGGTCATTTTCAACCGGACGTTGATTGCATTTGTCTTTGGGATGTTCGAATAGTTCGAATAGTAAAATTTCAGTGCGAATCGAATCGAATAGCAAACACTATTCGAAAAATATTCGAAATTTCGAATATTCGCACACCCCTACATAAAACATCAGAACTTATGTAGTGCAGGTTAGGTTGGTCAAAGAGTCGCACCTTATGTACTATATAACTGTCATTCGAAGCCTCTTTGAAGGGAATGTGAATGATAGTTCTATTGTGTGCACGCGAAGAGCTTATTTGCTTCTAATTTGCCACTTGTGCTTTTAACGCTAAAATTACAATTCCTAGGATGTGACTGTAACTTTATGTTACTTGTAAAAATGGTTCTTAAATCTTTGAATAATCTGAAAAGTATTCTATTTTCGATTCGGTTCTATTTGCTTCTGGCACTATATTCGAATCAATGTAAAAAAATCACCCTTCACATGCCCCTGGATAAAAAATTACACCATCTCCCGCTTAATGGGGACCATGAGGCGATGCGAAGCAGCGTTTCGGCATGGTATGGTATGGATAACTTTATTGATGTCCTGAGGATTCAGTCCAGGACTGATGCGGGCCGCTCCCATGTCGGGACAGAGAGGCCAAGCCCTTCTGCCGTCACACGGGCCCTCTGGACAGCCCTGAGTTGGTCCGCCAGCGCGTCACTGTGCAGCATTCGCTGCCACCACTGTTCACCTTGAGAACCATCACCGGCCAACGCCGAGCAGCGCCAAAGCATGTGGTCTAAATCGAGCAAACCCCCGCACTTACTACAATAGACTGAAATCCCGCAGTCCGGATTAATTTTATTCATGACGACCGGGTTACGGCATGTCGAGCCCGCGTTTCATCCGTAGCAGTTTCCTGCCGACGTTGCCGTTTGCGCTGAGCTTCCCTAGCCTGGAGCTCGGGGTCCTCTTGCCGACGTTTACGTAGCGCTTTGGCACGTCGAGCCTTCCGCTTCTCCACCCGCTTTACGTTGGAACTCATGACACCGGCGCAGCTGAGCGTGTGTACGACCTAACGCGAGCCTTTTATCTAAACGAGGAGGGGGAGTGGAGAGGGGGGAAGGAGGGGTGGAGAGGAGGTGTGTGGAGAGGGTTTGCGCATGCGCAGTAAGGGCGGTCACGCCGCACACCACCACCAGATTGAACTCTGCCATAAGGTGCTTCACATCTAAAAAAATCACAGCATATCCACGGAGTGCATGATGATGAGTGGGCGAAGCTGCGGAGGTTCATCGGTAAACCGTGAATCTTCCGTGAATTCTGCCCAGTACATCATCACCGACGTGAGATAGGGCGCGTTTATACTAAAGGTTCGATGAGTTATGACGACTTGCAGCTCACTTTAATTTTACATGTACGCTGCGAATTTTCATTGTTTAGAAAACCATTGCTTTAGAAAACATCTGGCGTCTTTCGTTAAGCAGCTGGCGTCTTTTCCTTTTGCTTTAGAAAAATCTGGCGTTCTTCCGTTTTGCTTTTACAAAACATCTGGCGTCTTTCGTTGGTTTATTTCATCAATAAACGGCGTTTTGAACAAAATTTTCATTGTAGTAAATTTTCATTGTAGGTAAAGAATGGCTGCTAATGGGAATGAGAGACAGAAGAAGTCGGCTTTTAGCTACCGCTGCGAATTTTTTATTGTTCAACAACGCACAGGAAAAATCTCCCACCGGCACCACCTTGGAGGTCAAAGCGTAAGACTGGTTACGGACTACGACTACGACTACGAGGGACGAACGGGTGCCGCCTTAAGGAGCTTCGCCCCTAAAACCACACTATAGTGGCAGAAAGCTGTCAGAGGTGAACAGGGGAGGATCAGTGCATCTACCGAGAAGCAGAAGATTCGTCTGAGGCAAATTCATAAGGGACCCTGTGAGTTTTTTGGTACCTAGCGGTAGCAAATATTTCAACCGCATAGGTCAGGCCATTTAGAGAATTTGAAATAAAGGACGTGGATATGGCTCATAGATATGTGATCGGTTCATTTTTGTTCTTGGGTGCCGATGTATAATTTCATATAGACGCTAACCCTTGTTGATAACAAGAGCAGGCACGTAGGCTTTAGCAAGACAGTGCACGACAGCACTTCCAACGTGCAGTTGGCTCCATTGGCGCTCGCGATGGCTGTACGGCTGCGTGGTCCAAATATAGTGAAAGCACATGATGCTCTAAAAATCACACCATCTCGCGCTAAAGGGGACTATGAAGCGATGTGAAACAGCGTTTCGGAATGACGAGCCCGCGTTTCAGAGGGGGAGTGGAGAGGGGAAGTGAAGAGAGGTGAAGTGAAGAGGGAGGGGAGAGAGGAGGTGGAGGTGTGTGGAGAGGGGTTGCGCATGCGCAATAAGGGTGATCACGCCACACAGTACCGGTTTGAACTCCGCCATAAGATGCTTCCCATCTAAAATCAAATGCCATGCGGAAACTAAACCTCATTTTTTTATAAGCTCGGATCCGAAGACCCAAGAGGCCCTCGTGAAATATGCGAAGAGAGCGGCCCGCGCCAATGGGATCCCGGTCTAAGAATCCCACTCACCCATCTTCTCACAGACCATCAAATAAACGTTTTATGCTCTCTATAAGCGACACGGACGGTGAAGTCACATAGAGATCACTGTTTCTCTTTAGAAAGGAAGCTTCAGCAATCTTCCTAGTTTTCGAGTCATGAATGCGATACAATATACTGAAGTGCGTGGAAATTCCGGAATACACGAGACGAGGAAACAGGCAGCCCTCCCTTTCCACTCCTGAGCTTATGCAATAACAGAATGCTTTCAATCAATCAATCAATCAATCAATCAATCAATCAATCAATCAATCAATCAGACATTCAGTCACTGATCCGAGCTGATAGTCCTATTGACAGCGCAGTAAGAATAGATGTAGCAACTGAAGATTGCCGTGCTGCGCGAGTTCGATAGTAACCCTAACACGTTTCGACACAAACTTGAGATACATTTTCTTAATATATATCGTCGTAAGATTGTTCTCATCGTTTAACTTTCAAACTTCTTATTCCGCGCTTTATTTTCATTGACGTGCTGTAATCTGCTGTTGAATTAGGCTGACGTGTATTGTATTTTTAATTTTGTTGCGCTGTATTTTGTTGTTGTTATTATTAACTTTCACTGTAACCTTATTCTTTATGAGTTTACTCCTGATTTCATTGTAACCCACTTACTCAATACCTGCAGGCCTGTAAGGTATTTTTCAGTAAGTAAATAAATAAATAAATAAATAAATAAATAAATAAATAAAAATTCGGCAGATCCCACGCACCGTGGGAGTCGATGTTATGCGAAGCATGCGGCGGGTAGGCGACTGTGGCGTAACTTTTTTTTATTGAGCGACACGTTACAAAATGACGCTAAAGATTTGTATAAATTTTACACGCGCACATATATATGTTGAAGATCCGCATATGTGTTACATAACCAGTTGTTTACGGTTGGGTAACGCTGCCAATGGCAACGTAGGTATTACCAACACCAGAAGCGGTACGCTGATAGGTAGTGCTCATACGTGTCCCGAGAACGCACGCACGTTTCACGAACCCGTGTGCATGTGTGCAAGACGTTCTTGACAATTCATGAACAAGGGCATCATCATCGTGATCAGTGAGCACCAGCAGCTGGTCATGACTTAATTGTTATAGGATCCGGTCGTGATCATGGTGGCGAGGGGTCCATGTGTAGTGAAGTATGTGGTATAGTAGAGCTGTTGGAATTCGTGGATGCCTCGGCCATTTCGTCGACAAATTATCTGTCGACATAGCCGGCGACATGTCGGAACCTGAAGCCACCCTTCGCGTTGGTGAGGTATAGGCCGTCGAGGCTGGTAGGCCTGGATAGTGCTACGTAGACCAACATCAGTGGATGGTGTTTGTAATATTCATCGAATACCTGGGCGTATGTGGCCTACGTAGCCTAGTCTACAAAGCGGCTGTCAATCAATCTGGCATCATCCTCGGTCAGCATGAGGCCATTGCCCAGCCTCGTAAGAAATGAAGAGGACACTGCGTCGTTCTCGTGGACGAAGTGCACTTTACGGTGCGGTGGTGTGGATATCATATGTAACGTTCGTTAATGTATTCCTCCGGGGTCGAGCAATGCTTCAATATAGCTTGCTGAATCATAGGAATACAAACGTAATGTTTATTAGACTGCTATAAAAGCGGAGCCAACACTGGAACTACAGACGTTAATCTGATATGACGCCTGTATTGTAGGAGTACACATCGTAGGAGCATCATGTAGTGTTTATTGCTTTCTTGTAAAATTAGATAGCCAGCACCACAACTCCAATTGACGTTGCACCGATATTGCACCTGCGTAGGCTGTTTTTCCAACACCAGTTTATAGACCTGGCGTGGTTCAGTGGTAGAATGCCTGATTGTCACGCAGAAGCTTGGGTTCGATTCCCGCTAGGATCCTAATTTTCATTCTTCTTCATTCGTTGAGTCACGCTGCCGATGTCTGGTTTTCCTTAACGTCTAGCATTTAAGTTACCAATGTCTGTCCTCGGCGTTCCTGGGTAGATATAAACTGTCAACACCTGTGGCGCATACCAGTACAACGCGGCCCGTGGCAAACGGGTTATGTGCCACACTGTGTCTAGTGGAAAGGGTTTGACGACGTACGCGACAGGATTTTAACTTTATTCATGTCATGACCCGGGCAATCATATTCGTCAAATCCTCTTACCCTCCCATGTAAATTTTGGTCTACACCAAGTTAAGGAGGCGATCATGAGAGCACCCAGACGTAGGCGGCTACTAGATAGATAGATAGATAGATAGATAGATAGATAGATAGATAGATAGATAGATAGATAGAAGATAGATAGATAGATAGATAGATAGATAGATAGATAGATAGATAGATAGATAGATAGATAGATAGATAGATAGATAGATAGATAGATAGATAGATAGATAGATAGATAGATAGATAGATAGATAGATAGATAGATAGATAGATAGATAGATAGATAGATAGATAGATAGATAGATAGATAGATAGATAGATAGATAGATAGATAGATAGATAGATAGATAGATAGATAGATAGATAGATAGATAGATAGATAGATAGATAGATAGATAGATAGATAGATAGATAGATAGATAGATAGATAGATAGATAGATAGATAGATAGATAGATAGATAGATAGATAGATAGATAGATAGATAGATAGATAGATAGATAGATAGATAGATAGATAGATAGATAGATAGATAGATAGATAGATAGATAGATAGATAGATAGATAGATAGATAGATAGATAGATAGATAGATAGATAGATAGATAGATAGAGATAGATAGATAGATAGATAGATAGATAGATAGATAGATAGATAGATAGATAGATAGATAGATAGATAGATAGATAGATAGATAGATAGATAGATAGATAGATAGATAGATAGATAGATAGATAGATAGATAGATAGATAGATAGATAGATAGATAGATAGATAGATAGATAGATAGATAGATAGATAGATAGATAGATAGATAGATAGATAGATAGATAGATAGATAGATAGATAGATAGATAGATAGATAGATAGATAGATAGATAGATAGATAGATAGATAGATAGATAGATAGATAGATAGATAGATAGATAGATAGATAGATAGATAGATAGATAGATAGATAGATAGATAGATAGATAGATAGATAGATAGATAGATAGATAGATAGATAGATAGATAGATAGATAGATAGATAGATAGATAGATAGATAGATAGATAGATAGATAGATAGATAGATAGATAGATAGATAGATAGATAGATAGATAGATAGATAGATAGATAGATAGATAGATAGATAGATAGATAGATAGATAGATAGATAGATAGATAGATAGATAGATAGATAGATAGATAGATAGATAGATAGATAGATAGATAGATAGATAGATAGATAGATAGATAGATAGATAGATAGATAGATAGATAGATAGATAGATAGATAGATAGATAGATAGATAGAAAGAAACGCCCAAAGTGCCAGAGGTTCGCTAAGAAATGCTTCGCATTTAAAAGTGCCAGCTGCGCATATGACCTACATAACTAATCTCATACAACAATGCCAAAAATGTTATAAAGGGAAATTTCACAGCTGTTTGTACAAAGAAGAGCCTCAGAAATAATTTTGTTTTGTGTGCTCAATCTTGACTGCACTTACTGTTGATGTGTGTTAGATGTTGTTCAGCTTCACAGCAATGCATAGTGCGCTGCCATGAAGTCACATCTGATGGCAAAACTCGCATGTATCACACACCCATATCTTACAATATTAATCAGAACTAACAGACAGTAACGCCAAGGAAAGTATAGGGGGTGTTATCTGTAGTATTTAGAAGATAAATGTGAAGAAAGTAAAGTGGACGAAAAGATAACTTGCCGCCGGCAGGGACCGAACCTGCGACCTTCGAATAACACGTCCGATGCTCTACCACTGAGCTACGGCGGCGGTCATCCTCCCGTCCACTTTATGGGGTATATGCATTTAAACGTAGGAGTGTTAATCAGCGCCAATCGCAGCCATGGCGGCGAGTGTGGAACACTCTTTTTCTGCCTTTCTGGCGTCACGTAGCGCGTGATCTTTTTACGAGCTGGCAGCTGACCAATAATCCCTCACATACTATTTGAAGGCATCAAGTCTGCCAGAACGAGACCCTTGCTATGAATGAAGGAAAGAAGATGACTCTTAAGGGCTTGTTTTCTTTGTTCACATTTATCTTCTAAATACTACAGATAACACCCCCTATACTTTCCTTGGTGTTATTGTCTGTTAGTTCTGACCCATATCTTACAGTTATCTTCGTTTTGATGCGTGCTATGCAAGCAGAAATGCAGTGAGCAGTACTGTAAAGTGCAGTCTAGCATTAACCCTTTTCCTACCGAAGACGAGCTACTAAAAGAAGCGTTTGGGGTCGCGCAGTTAAGCTACCCTGATTCATTTTGCTAAGTTCCTTTTGGCTTGAACACATGGCACGGTAAAAAAAATGTAAAAACAAGTTCAAAGCATGCATTTTGGCCGAGAAAGGACTTGATTATGGTGAATGGAATCAGAAAATGGTGTCCTCCTCTGTGCGCAAGCGACACACACATGTTTGGCAACAGCTCCGTCCAGAAAAAAAAATCACAGTTTCACCGCAAGGGCGAAGCAATGAATGCGATAGCAACAAATTGTAATGTTATGCAAAGTAAGGCTGGCAGCTAACTCTTTTAGATGCTATCTCGCGTAATTCTACAAAACATTGGTGTAAGAGAATACGGCCGCTTCTGGGAGAGCTGTTGTTTTTGCACAGTCTCTTCGCGTTGAGAGCACAGCACGTAGATGGGTATACGATCCGTATGCTGATGCTTGCCGAGTTAGCGCACGCGCCAGCGATTGTGACTGCACCATTACGATCAAAGTTCACAGTTGCTGCTCCAGTGACATATCACCCCTCCCTCCCCGCGTTCCTCCATGCTCCTTCAAGACGAGTGGGACGTTCCTTCTCTGCTTGAGTAGCAATCAACGGCAGGCTTAGCACATGGGGCGATGTTATCGCATGCTCCCTCCACATGACTGAGATGGGTTCAGCTGCGTTCAGCTGAACGCAGCTGCGTTCAGCTGCGTCAGCTGAGATGCTTCAGCTGCGTTCGTCGCCCCCGCTCACCCGCTTTCACCTGCAGGTAGAACATACGATGCGCAGGGGGACATTATCGATTTGGACTTTATACGGAACATGACAGCAACGCCGATGGCAAAAACTCGTCGAGAGTGTCTATATAATTGCTATCGCAATAAAATAAAAAAATACTTTGTTTGCTGAAGTTTTGTGCAATGAAGAACTGCAGTTCTCCAGCGAGTGTGGCAGCGACTACACAGAGCACCATATTTTCTCTAAATCATTGGATTTGGAAACAAACCCCAACCAGCACATTCAAGTGTTTTTTTTTTTTTGTGGGCTCTCTTGTCCCTGCGCTTTATTTTTTATATTTCAAAGAGACATTTTCTGCACCAAAGACTGGAGAGGTTAGGCCACTTTCCGTGGTGCAGTGCAGTGCACAGTGGTTTGAATGTTGATGGGCACTTTCATAACCTGGCCTTTCATACCAGACATGCCTGCACTGTGTCACCTCTGTGACATGTGCTGAACAGCTTCGCTATTCATACACGTTCACAGAATGGAATGGCTCCCCAATTGTTTTTTCTTTTCATGGCATTGAGGCGTTTGTCGACACACTTGGAAGGCATGGAATGACATTTCATCACAACAAAAAAGGCAAAACACTAGATGCTGCCACTCGGAAAACATACACTTTGGTTTTGCAGATGTCTTTAGTGAGTATGTGGCATTCATACCATACTGCAGATTCTGTTCTTTCTTATTGTATCATGTATGCCAAGTCTAAGCACATCGACAGCTTTTTCCCAAGACATCAAAGCTATTTTATGGAGTTCAGGAAAAGGCATGCTCTGAAAAAGGGGTAGTGTTTACTAGTTATGATACAGGAGCATGTGAAACGTGCTGTTTTTTAGCCTGCTAAGCCTCCATCTTTCACAGCTCTTGTGCAGTATGTTCTGGGCAATGTTTCAGACAAAGATGTGGTTCGGTTTAATGAGACGAGGAGTAGAAAGTAAACAGGATGGATGCTACATTGTCTCCGTCATGTTTTGCGCTACTGTACTTATGATTAATCATTGCCTACTAGCCCAGTTGCGTGATCTATTATCCATAGCTATGTTGTATCTTTGAAATGGAAAGGAGAAAGCAGCACATGGGATTTTTCAGTATAACGGAGATCATTTTAGCTTGCTTTTTCAAACGTTCTGGAAAGAACAAAAAGTTTGAAAGTAGATGATAAATGGAACAAATGGACCCACTTTAGCGTTAACTACATTAACACCATTTCGAACAGCTTGACACCATTTGGTTCTCATAAATTCAGTGGACTGCTTGAAATGAGCTCAACTTCTGATAAGAGAAGCTCTGTCAACGTTGATAGTAGGAGGAGTCCAGTGCATTTTTGAGAGCTGCACTATTACGTTGAGCATTACCATCTGCGGTTCTTGATGTCTGGGTCCCTCACAATTTTGCGCGCAGTACTTGGACGGAGTGGATGTGCGTGCGATAAACGTGGGACACCTGCGGCAGTGCATCGTGGCCTGCGAGCCGCGGCTGTCCCTGATGGACCGCACGCTCGGAGAGAATGTGGTCTACGGCCTCGACCCTTCTTCCGGCGTGCCCAGCCAGGAAGAGCTGGAGGAGGCTGCCCGCATGGCACGGCTGCACGATTTCGTCAGCCAACTCCCCCTGGTTAGTACACCGTGGCACAGTAGTAGGGCTCTTGTTATACAGTTTTAACACTGTTAAAGGGACACTAAAGAGAAACAATGAATAGGTTTAGATTGATAAATTGTGCTGCGAGAACTCTAATGTCGTTACTTTCGCCATCATACATTTATTAATAGAGGAGAAAATCAAGTTCAAAGTTTCATTTCTAAATTTCGTGCCAAAATATCCACACATGACGTCATGGATTTCAAAGTGTATTTATCGTATTTTGGCGCCATTGGCTCAACAAAATTACCCCAAACTTGGTATGTTAAGTCTATGGCCCCCTCAGAGGACAATGTACTTCATTTTTACCGATTAGGAATTACTTAGTCCCTAGTAAGTGCTGTCAAAACATGTGACGTCACGGCGAATGGTGCGGAAACTTCAAGGTGGCGTCGCCACCCACATTTTGTTTTTGCATGTTTTCTCGCTCACCAAGAGTCTTCTCGCCGCAAGCGTGGTGTTTTTGGTATCGTGAAAGAGTACTTTACTAATATGAGAAACATCGTTTTGCTCTTTAGTGTCCCTTCAACCCATATTTTTCTCATATTTGTAAATTAAAGTTTCACAATTCCAAAATCACCGCACTTGCCGCAAGAAGACGCTTGGTGAGCGAGAAAACACGCAGAAAAAAAATGCGGTTGGTGACGCCACTTTGAAATTCCTGCACCCAGTGCCGTGACGTCATACATTTTCACGGCATCTATTAGGTCCTACGTAGCTCCTAATAAAAAAAAATGAAGTACATTGCCCTGTGAGAGTGCCATAGACTTAACACAACAAGTTTCAGGAAATTTCGTCCAGCCAATGTCACCAAAATGCGAAAAATACACCTTGAAATTCGTGACGTCTCATGCGGCGATTTTAGCGTGAAAATTAAAGATTAAACTTTGACCTTGATTTTCTCCTCTATTAATATGCCTGTAATGATGAAATTAACAACTTTATACTTTTTAGAGTACAATTTATCGATATAAACTGATTCATTGTTTTCTAGGCTTGTGCGAATGGTAAACTTTAGTTTCGAATAGTATATATCACATAGTATAAAAATTTTTTTCCTATTTGTCATGACCCAGCTAACCTGCACAATATTTTTTTTAATTGAAACAAGGCATGTACAAATGTCATCTCTTTTTTTTGTTCAAAGAGAAGTGAAGGCAACTTTGAATAGTGGCAGGATTTGACTTTCGGTAGAATGCAAGTGATACTAACTCGTAAAATATGTTACATTTTAAAATTCACTATACTTAGAGCATATAAGCTGGCATAACAAGCTTTTAAACTTTAAAAATGATCAATCGATGTGAGGGTAATATGTTCATTTTAACCTTGAAGTGGGGCCTTGCGGCAGTGCGAATTTCCCCTGGATAGGTGTATTCACGGTATCGCACCCCTGCACTGCAGTGAAGCCACCTTTAAGGGGGTTAAATGAGGTTTATTTATGTCTATTCGTTCATTTCGAATACTTCGAAATTTAGAATAATTTAAATTCGTGTCGAAGCGAATGCTAATGCTGTAATATTCGTTTGAATATTCTTACAAGCCTAATTGTTTCACTTTAGTGTCCCTTTAAGGTACTGCAAGACATTTTTTGTGTGATCACAGTGAGACAAACACAGCGCTTCAATATCTGTTTATAATTAACAGCTGCTTTTATGTCTTTCGGGACAGCAACTGCCATGTACAGTACTCATGGATTGAAATGCAACACTTCAGGACTAAGTAATGCACATACTTTCATTTCCAGTGTCTTCAGTTCGTGCCGTATCGGCGTAATTTCAACTCAAAACACTTACAACACAGCCAACATTACCTTTAGCGGCAAGATTTGTAGTGACATGATGCGGCTATCTCGAGAAATTTTGCGTATCAGTCGTTATACTAAAAGTTTTGAAGTCACTTTCAGCTCATGAGCATACAGCAGGGTACAGCATTTAGCATACAGCAGGGTACTCTCGTATTATGAACAAATACATGAAAAAACACATAGGCAAACGTGCTACTATCTGCCGTATAACCATTCAAGTTCATGCTTCTGACATACAGTATCATAAGGCAAAATCAAATAATCCAAGCTGCCACCTTACTCGCTTTACTATCACGTCATGGTGCAAAACCAACCACTGTTCAATCTGCCACCTTGCTAAGTTATGAACAAAGCATGAACATGAGAAAGCAAATTACAAGTGCGCATTTTCCTTTCCACATTTGCCTGTACGTGCTACGCTGATTGTGATTTATTCGCAAGCACTTAGTCTTTGGGCTGGAGCACCTTTGCGGCCCATTTGTGCCACAAGGCTATAGTATATATCACTGGTGTTTTGTTTCTGTCTGTTAGCGTTTTGTTTACAGCATGATAGTATGTACTAGGTGGAGAGTCATTGTGAGGCTTAAAGCTGTTTGTGCTCACACTTATACCGAGACAGATGGAAGAAAAAGGCCTGCTCGTTTGGAACATTGCAATGCTAGCTAAAGTCATTTGCAGCTGAGCACGAGTTTGGATGTTTAGTCAATGCTGCAGTTGTTGGTCCCAGCCAAGAACACATGTACACCTGTGTTTTAAAATTTTTGTGCACATGAGGGAAATGTAGATATTTGGACAGACAATTTATATAAAAACTACATTAAGCTAAGTGTAGATTCAGGGCATGGCAACTTGGCTAACATCATCTAATTTTGGGCCCAAGACAGCTTGCCAGAAAACCTTATTGTTTGTGTCAGTCTCCTATTGTACTTATTTGACCATATATCTCATTAGCCGACCACATTGCGTTCATTGAATCGAAGAATGAGTGCGACATAGTCTCTTAGCACTGTAATTAATTAAACTTTTTATCTTAGATAATAGTAGCTTAGACTACTCCTAGCCACTACAATTTCAATATTGCGATTGTATGCAAAGATTTCTGTAGTTGGCAAGCCAGGTTTTTGAGAGACGATAAATAAGGCAGTGAGTGTAACTATAACAATTTAAATATTCTTGCAGCACTGACTTTGTCTGTCAATGTCAAGACAGGGCATCAACGGCACCACAAGTCTGGTTTCCAACTCCCACATTCAGACATGAGCATTTCCTTGAAGCCTTGACTTGATTTGAACAGCTGATGTCATTGTCATTCCTGGCGGGAATGTGCCCAAAGGAAATTCAATGAGATTCTTTAGCCTGTTCATGTCAGGCGTTACTTGAGTTCGTCTTGACCAATTGAAGTTCTGAATATGGGCATAATCATTTGTTTAGACATAATCTGCAATAAAGCCCAATCCACAACTAGGTGTACATGCGAGAATATGTGTTTTTTTCAGGGCTACGATACACCCTTGTGTAACTCGAGCATGGCACAGCTGTCGGAAGGACAGAAGCAGCGGGTTGCGCTCGCACGGGCATTTGTACGCAAGCCCGCCATTCTTGTCTTGGATGAGGCTACATCAGCCCTGGATGCTGATGCTGAACAGGTGAGTGCTTTTCAATTAATCCCTTCTTAATAAAGTGCTATCAATGAACTCACACGCCCTGGGCCCTAGCAAGGCCACGTCACGCTTTCTGCGCATGCGTTGCCTTTCCAGAGATAATTCTCAAAAGTGAAACGTTCATTGACTGGTTGCACTTTCTGTGCAGAAGGCCTTTGAACTGAAATGGTACGGTGGGTATTTTGTCTTTACTACTGGACATAGCGCAACAAAGCTTATTCGTTGGTGTTGCTTACGTTTCCCGTTTTCCAACATGCCAAGACAACAATTAGACAATGTACATATATGCTACGCACATATTGTGATTAATTACTGTCAATACCCAGATAGTGATTAATTATGACAATTAAAAGCACTCACACGAACCTACTGCAATACCATATCACACTTTGAATGATCCCATTGGACCAGGCAGTGCATATTGCACTGTCACTGGGTTGGTGGCTTTGGTCGTGTGGCTCACATATTTGCTCCCGTAAACATTCGTTTTGCCACACCCTTGTCCTGTGTAACTACTAGTGTAGACTAGCACCCTTGGCAGTCGCATATCAATTACGTTGAAATGGTGTCACTTCAGGGCATTTTCATTATAGTATAAAAAGACTTGGAAGTTCTTGTCCCACTTATCATGAGAAGAGAGACACATAGAAGGTTTTTATCGGCCAGGCATTTTTCAGGATAATGCTTTCTGGCTTGTGCACAAAAGACAGATATGTATTGGCCACATTCCTGGCTCGTTTGCGACAGTGACTTAACTCTCTAAAAGACCTTATCTGGCCCCTCAGCAAGAAATGTTAACATTTGTTGCAAGCTGTCTATCGTTATGTTGGTTTTATAAACTATGGCCTTGTACTTGAAGCCATGGCTTGACTCAGCGACCGATTTGTCATCTTGTGACAATGGTGACACATCCCACTCACATCGGGATCGTGACATGACCGCACGTAGCCTTCTTTTTGTTTGTTCTCTTCTCCCGCCCACCGTGGTTAGCCCAGTAACTCTACTCGGCGTTGTGGCTGCCGAATGCGAATGATGCGGATTCTATACCCAGTTGCAGCGACCGCATGGGAGTAAAATTTAAAAACACTGGTATACCTTACTTTGGTTGCACATTAAAGTGAAGCACTGCAGCAGTTTATACTGGCAAATTATTCTTTGAGAACCCTATTGTCATCTTGTGATATGTTTACAATAGGTGGGAACGTGAAGACCAATGTTTTAGTCGATAAGCTTCCCGCTGAAAACCAAACACCACTACGCCAGTGTGCTGTCACGGATTTCAAAGCATTTCATCATATTTTGGCTGCGTTGGCTCTACAAAAGTTCCCTAAACTTGCCACATTAGCTCTCTAATTCAATGGTTCTCAGCCTTGGATGTTTTTGGGGACCCCTTGTGGACTGGTGGAACCGATGACGGACCACCTGCAGTGAGAGAAAAAGTGGAGGGGGGGGCATAAATTACCACAACATGCAGCGTAAAATAAGTGCCTTGTATTACTCTCTAGCAAAGAATGGTCAAACTAAAAGGCCACGCCAATTCAATCTCAACAGCTTGTCAATAAGTTGTGTGGTCTGCAGCCGCGTTCAACCTGTTCCTAGCTATGCTGCCCTTCAAATATGCCAGCCTGGAAAAAGCATGCTCGCGTGCATATGTCATAGAAAACTGCAACAAGAGCTTTATAACCATCTCAAGGAGAAGGGGAAACGTATGTCAGCTCCGCCGCAATGCCAATGTGTTATGCCGTGAAGCATACCAAAAATCAGAAGGGGCCGCTGTCACGGGACATAGTGTGCTTCCAAAAAACGAGTTTTTTTTTTGTTTTTTTTTTTCCGAGTATGGGTTTCGCAGAGCCCCGAAAATGGCTTTGCAGAACCCCTGGCATCCGCGGACCCTCAGTTGAGAACCACTGCTCTAATTCCTTTGGAACGCAATGTAATAGATTTTTACTGATAAACTTGAACTTGATCACCTGCCTTCTTTTTTCATCTTTTCTGACCTACCAGGAGTCTTTTCGCGGCAAGAGCTGCGTTCTCAGTATTATCAAAGGGTAATTTACCAATACAGCTGAAATCATTTTTTTTTTTATTTGGTGCACTTTTGAAAAAAGCCAAAGTGGTGAAAACTATTCCAGAGCCCTCCACTACATTGTCTCTCAATCCACTGTGCAGTTTCGGAACGTTTAACTGAACAATTTAAGTTTTCTTCTCCCAGTGTAATTTAACTAAACCAGATTCAGCTTTGAACGGTGGTGCGCAGAAAAAGAACGAAAGCACAGGAAGAAGGAACAAGGACACAGTGCAAACTGTGCGTCAGCTCGCTTGAACTTCACACCGAAGTGCAATCTAGGTTCAAAGATAGGGTAGCATGTGAAATAGAATAAGCCTATTTCATCAACAAAGCGGGTGATTCATGTGTTCTGAAACCCTCGGTCATGCTACTTGCCGCAAAAGTAGGCTTCCTGGAAGCACGTCATTGAGATAATCTTTGTCTGCTCATGATTTTTTAGCACGTGTTAATCTAAGCACAGCTGTATATTTGTTGTTTCAATAAAATTTCTGAGTTGATAGTTTGCGCTGTGTCCATGTTCCTTCTTCCTGTGCTTTTGATACTTTTCTTGCACACCGCCATTCGAAGATGACTTGCCAACTCGCCCAGCACTCCGTCCTTCTGTCCATGTGTCACTATGAATGCACATTTTTTCCTTTGCTCTTGGCTCGACTTATTTGCTTTTTTTTTCGTCAGAAAATTGTTTTTCACTTTTGTAGCCAGTTCAAACTGCATTTCAATCAATCAATCAATCAATCAATCAATCAATCAATCAATCAATCAATCAATCAATCAATCAATCAATCAATCAAAAAAGGTGTCACAGCCACTTGACAGAGCACTTCACCAGCCATGTATTGACCTACAGAGCAACACCTTTTCATCATGTGCAAGTGGGAATGCGTAACGACACGTGCCGGCCAGCACTCCCAGAGTTTGACTCAAATGTAACTACCTAAGAATGTAGGTGGGAGAAGAGGCCGTGGCTGTAGCTCAATCCGTAGAGCAAAGCACGCTTAAAGCAATGGGTGTGGCTCTGGCTGCCACTGGTTGCAAGTTGCTTTTCATCTCTATTCATTTCCGTTTCCCTTATCACTTGTACACTACAACTAAACACCATGACTAATTTAACTTTCTTGTGCTCCATTGTTAGCATCGTATGGTGTCACGTGACAGTCTGTGATTGCCAGTCAGCCACGATTCATTTATTTGTTTTCAGTGGCCGTACTGCTGCCCAGCCTTGCGATTGCGCACGTTTAAACAAAGCCTTGGCATGTCAGCCTGCTGATATTAGGTGACCGTTGTGCAGTGGTTCCGCTGTTGTGCAATGTGCAGTCTATTGTGTTCAGCACTGCTTTGTGGGCTTGCACTTATCATTTTTTTAATTACTAAGGTATTACTAATACATGGATGGCATTTTTTTAGCCTTTTTCTTTTTGTGGCATGAATTCTGTGACTCATTAATACATATTGTTCTAGTAGTGTTTCCGAATATGAAAAAACATGTTTTGATATAGGTACGTATTGCACTACCAGCTTTTGCTGACATGGGAAGCCTGAGCCCCTTTCATTGCAGTTTGGCTGTGTTAGTGACACATATTCATTAGTTGAAAGTATTTTGCATAATTTCATTGCATTATGCAATTCATCTTGAGAAGCTTGTAGCGCAAAAAAAGACAGGGACACAGAGGGAGGGAACAACACCATTATGCAACAGCATTATGCAATGTTGCTGGCCTTTATGGTTATTGTTCTACGTCATTGCCCTTCTTTGTTTACCCCTTTCAGTGTCGCATTTTTTTGGAGGTTATGCTATCCCAATGTCATGTTTTTTTCCTCGGATCTTATAAAAGGAACACAGCGGTTTATTTCTGCGTCACGCAAAAGGTAAAGATGACTGGAATAATGGTGAATGCACTCTTGCTATGGCCTTCACATTCCGATCCGATAAAAGAAATAAAATGCACAGCAGACTACTGAAGAGCGCCATTCTTCCCATTACAAGCATGCTTCTGCAATGGCACGGCTTTGTCGGAGTCCAAATCCAATGCATTCAAAGTTGGCTCTTCTGCTTACGACAAGCTGTCATCTTCCAGGTTAGGCTTATATTTTGAACCAAACAAGAAGCTGCCGCTTCAATCAACAGTTGAAGGTCTCACGCAAGCAGTAGTCTCAAAGTGGTCCTGCGGCCACACTTGAGAAGGAACACTTTCATTAAGTCAGAGAAAGGAAAAAATGCCCTCACCTCCCCGAAGGGAATCGTGAGGAAATGCGAATGCATTTCTTGCGCCGAGAGAGGGTACCGTTGCCGTCAGACATTCGCCTTCACCGACTTCTGCCATCGCCTTGCGAGGCGCCGAGCCAGCGAACGGTCGAGAGTGAGGCGCGAGCGGACGGGGAGAGTGGGCGCACGCGTTCTCGGCTTGTGCGTTGGCGTTTCACAGCGGCGTTCTCGAGCACACTTTGCGGATGTTCTTGAGAGGCGCCCAGCCAGCGAACGGTCGAGAGTGAGGTGCGAGCGGACGGGAGAGTGGGGCGCAGGGAGGAGAGAGAGCGAACGGCGAGAGAAGGAGCGGCGAAGCACTGTACCTACCCTCTCCTACACTCTCTCGCACCACATGCTCCGGTTGCTAGGGGCGAGGATAAGCGCGCGCGCCCGCAGCTGTTGCTATGGGAGAGGGCGCCGCGGACAACGCCGGACGCCTTACATAGCCTGACTAAGAAATGCATTCGCATTTAAAAATTATGCTTCTGGGATTATACAACATATGGAAGAACTAGAGCTGTGCGAATAGCAAAATTTTGGGTGCGAAGCGAATTCAAATAATAAAGATTGAGTGCGAATCGAACCGAATAATTTTCGAATAATTTTCTAATATTTCTCAAACATTTTTCGAATACTTCGAAGTGAAATTACAAAAAAAAGTTGCAGAGAATCCCTAAGTATGTTCTCATGAGATAGCAACATGAAAGTGTTTCTTTTTGCTAGGTTGATGAAGTGCTGGCGGGGTGGTGTTTCATAGTTGTCTTATCGAGAATGAGGCAATGTAGAGGTCGAATTGTATTTATGTACATGATTTGGTGCAACCAAAGTGTTGCCGACAACACTTTACACGTGATAGGCAAAGATGCCATTTCCTCAGCCTCTCTTCCTCCTTCAACTTCTGTGGAAGCCCAAGTGATGTGGCGGACAAGGGTGTGCTCCCTTCAAGTCCGGAGTTCCAAATCTGCCTCGTAGACGTCGATATATAAGAACATCTGAAATTTCGGATGCTAAAAAGCTTCGGCTTCCGATTTTTCGGACTTCCTGCCCAAATTTCAGGTCCAAAACAGCATTAATTGAGCCTCCACCTCTGCCACATCTTTCATCTCCATGTTGGAACCAGCGTTTTCTTGAGTTAGTACATTTGCGACCTTAGCAGAGCTTGAAAGGCAGCTTTGCCGCAATACCGGGGTGTGATGAGGTGAAGCATATTGAAAATCTAGGGACCACTTTCAATCCGACGTTGACTGTGCCTTGGCAAAGTTCGACCGTAACGGAGCTTGAAAGGCAGCTTTGCCGCAATACCGGGTTGTGAAGAGGTGAAGCACATTGAAAATCTAGGGACCACTTCCAATCGGACGTTGACTGTCTCTTGGCAAAATTCGACCGTAACGGAGCTTGAAAGGCAGCTTTGCCGCAATACGAGAGTGTAATGAGGTGAAGCATACTGAAAATCTGAAGGGGTCACTTTCAGTCGGACGTTGACTGTATTTGCTTTTGGGAAGTTCGAATAGTTCGAATAGCAAACACTATTCGAAAAATATTCGAAATTTCGAATATTCGCACACCCCTAGGAAGAACCACTCCAGAGCTCGCCAACCTTGTGTTACAGGGCACGTTGGTGTGGAGAGAGCAGGGAACATACACACGCCACTGATGTGGTGGGACCAAAAGGTAGAAAATTACGGATTTGTCAGTGAGAGCGAAAGGGTTAACAGTCACTCACGCTTTAAGTAAAAAAAATCCCGCCATCTCCTCGTAAAGGGAACCCTGAGTAGTATGCGAAGCAGCCATGATTCGACTTAGATTTCTGTAAATGTTTTATTTTCTTCACCACTGTTCATGGTCCTTCTATTCGAGGTTCCCCTGATGTTGTTACTCGTCATATATGACTTTAAGCTCAGGGGAACATTTTCCCTTGAGTAAAACAGCCTTGTGGTCCGTAAAGTGTAAAGTTAATGGCTCTTGCTGCAAGGGCTGCAGCTTGAAGTTTGAGAATGCGATGTCAACGCACCTGTTTCTCTTCGGCTTCGCAAGGCCGCCGCTCCGGATCGGCTGGGGTACTGGCTACGTCAACGCGATGCCGGGGAGACAGGCCTCGTTGCCTCATTCATAAGCTGCTTCGCATCTAAGGGTACCTTGCATGATTTGGTACTTGCATGACTTGCATGATTTGGTACTCGCATTATTGGTACCTTGCATGACCACACTGGGCCGCACAGATGCGGGGATGACAGATAAGTGCCCGCAAACTATTTTTCTGGAGCCAACAGATAATGCAGAAGTTTGTCGAACATTCATCGGACTGAAAAATAGTAAAGCAACTGATATTGATGGGTGCCAAGTTGATCCCGTAAAATGCGTGATTGATATTATTGCAACCTACTTAACGTACATATTTAACTTGGTTTTAGAATCTGGTTCTTTCCCTAGTGCCATGAAAACAGCCAAAGTGTCAGTCATATTCAAGGGTGATGACAAAAACAACTTAGGTAATTACAGACCGATTTCAATACTGCCAATATTTTCCAAGGGTCTGGAAAAAATTATTTTCTCTCGTCTTCATGGCTTCCTTATGAAACATAACGCTCTAAATGACTGTCAACATGGTTTCCGCAAAGGGCGCTCTACCGAAACCGCACTGCTTGTACAGAAGGAATTAATTATCAATAACCTAGAAAAAGGAAACTTAGTTCTCGGAGTATTTATTGACTATAGTAAGGCATTCGACCGTCTACAACATAACACTCTTTTAGCAAAGTTGACAGCCTACGGTGTACGCGGAGTGGCTCATTCTCTGATGTATTCATATCTGCTTGATCGTAGGCAGTGCGTTGTCATAGGAAATAGTATTTCTTCCGACAGGGCAATAGGGTCAGGTGTCCCACAGGGCAGCGACTTAGGCCCCCTTCTGTTCGACATCTACATTAACGACATGATAGACATGCAGAACGAGGCAAAAATCATTCTATACGCGGATGATACCAGCCTGTTTGTCTCTCTGGTCCAGTGGCTGGCGATGTCATTCGTAAGGTGAACGCGCTCCTTTCCACTTTATCAGAATGGTCTATCCGCAACGGCCTTAAGATTAATAACAAAAAATCAAAAGCAATCCTGTTTAGGACCAGGGGCAGACAGGTACCTTTATGCGACGAACTACTGCTTGATAATGTACTAATTGAGATTGTCAGCGAACTTAAGATACTTGGTGTCGTTTTCAATACTGTACTGAATTGGACACCCCATGTTGACATATTGTCGAAATCTTTGGTATCAGCAACAGGTGCCTTGTCACAATGTCGCCATATCTTTCCGGAAAAGGTGAAATTACAAATTTATCAGGCACTATTTGCATCACACATTAACTACTGCATGCTTGTGTGGGGCACCACTACAAATACTAACATGCACAAACTTCTTGTTCTTCAGAAACGTGCACTTCGAATTCTAGCCAACGTTCCATATCTCCACACAACATTACCCCTTTTCACCAAATTTAACATAATCAGAGTTACTGAGGTGTATCACTTTCATTTGCTGCATTCATACTTATTTTCCTCTAAAAAGTTCTCTTCACTTCTAAAATCACTGTCAGGACTACAACGGCAGTTCAGTGACCAATGCACCCATAGCCAGGACAAAAGGCGTACTAATTACCTAATGCAATCACTAGTCTACAGTGTCCCTTCACTTTTAAATAAATATGAAAGCGAAGGTATTGACGTTCATGCCTTAACCCGGAAAGAAATGAGACGGCATTTTTTTTTTTCCAGTGATCCATGACGCCTGTGTGTGAAAACAAGTGTGTGAATCTATTAAACTGTTGCTAATGTATCGCTCTCTTTCGCGATATACTCATGGTATTTATTCTAGTTTTGCTTATGACATGAAGTTGCGTTGTTTTACTGCTTTTCACTTTTCAATGACTTTGTCAAATGACACTGTTGTACACAAACTTATTTCTTATATGTTATGATTAATACAACTCATGTACGCTTATATACTTTAATTTGGTGTACACTGTCTACAGTGCTGTCATAAAGGGCCTTCAGGCACTTTCAAGCTGTTTACAACAGCTTTTCGCCTGAAGGACCCCCAACAGATTGTAATGAAATGTTGGAAATAAAGATTTGATTGATAGATTGATTTATGGCGTAGCGGGTACCTTGCATGAATGACGATGATTTATGGCGAAGTGGGTACCTTGCATGATTTATGCTAGAGCACGTGCCGCAGTGGAGCGAGCGCTCTATCGCACGTCCATATGTCAGGCAAGCATTCCTTTCTGCACACCATGCGCGAGCTCTCCGCTCGTGCGAAAACTTCGTTCTCTTCTTTCTTCCACATATCTAGTGGCACCGTTTTCTCAGGCAAACATTCCTTTCTGCACACCATTCGCGAGCTCTCCTCTCGTGCCAGCACTTCGTTCTCTTCTTTCTTCTATACATCTAGTGGCATGCGGGGCAGTGGTCACGCCGGGGGGACAGGCCTCATTCTAAAAAGATGCTTTTTAGATGCTTCGCATCTAAAAAGAAAAGGACAGTTTGAACGTGATCATAAGCATGATGAGCTCACTTTTATGTGACACTTGATTCAAGACATAATTCCTACATATACTCAGTGAGGTGCTTTGCTTAGGACCAGCAGTTACAAATCATTAAGAATGAAATTGATAGCATATGTTTGATTGGAAAGCTGCCACACACCAAGTTTGCAGGCACTGGCTTGCAGTGTGAATGATGTCGGTTCAGTTCCCGCGGGTTACCGTGAACTCATTTACTTTCCACATTTCCTTCACCATGATGAGGCAATTTCTGAAAGAAAAAAGTCTGTAGTACTTTAACTTTGCGGGTTGAACAAAATGAAGCAAAGCTTAAGATCTAAACACTCACCAACTGATCCTGAGTAGGCAGGGTCACGATTTGAGCTTTTGGCTTGTCATCCAAAGGTTTTCAGTGTAGTGAAACTACTACATGTTAGCAGAGGAAGAATGGGATGCACGCACACTTTGAAAGTTAGCAGTAAATGCACGCATCTGTTGTTCTTTTCCTGCATCCACGTTTCAGTTGTGCTTCGCTAAACACCTTCATGATGCAATCTAAAGATTGTCACTACTCCATCTTTCATAGCCTGTGTGCTGCTTTGGGGCCTCACTATTTGATTTGATTGGTTCCAGGCTGTCTTGGAAGCCGTGAAGGAAACACATGGGGGAAACGCGCCTGCCTCTTTGTGAGCCACCGCTGTCCGACATCCAAGTGGCGGACCGCATCGCAGTCATGGAGCACGGTACAATCATGGAGCAGGGAACACACGCGCAGCTCATGCAAATGCAGGGCGTATATCACAGGCTCGTAGAAAAAAGCCTCATTTTAGCGTGACACAACGACAGGTCTATATAAACGATAGCATACATTACGCTTTTGTCACGTGAACCACTACCAATCATCATCATTTTTTGACGGATGAAAGAGGGGTACCTTTTATTTCCCCCAGCGAGACACTGCATGAAAACAGGGTCCTCCACTGAACTGCATTTTTCCAGGCAAGCAACACCTGCTATAGAAGCGCCGTCTTACAGTTATTCTGGCTGGGCACAGATTCAGTTGTCTTGCTGCACACGGTGACCACCTAGAAGTTCAGCGTGAGCTCAACCCTCAAAACTGCACTGCAGCTTTTGCTATTCTCTGGTGATGTCGATAGAGAAAAATATTGCCTCTGTCGTGACATCATGCAAACGAGCAAACATCAACGGCTTGTGCAAAACGTAAAGATTATCTCAAGTGGGACAGAGTGGTGTAGTATTAATGTGAAAGCCTTAGATGGCCTCGTCAAATGCAAGAATTGACTGTCGGTGCCAGCATCAACACGAGTGATGAAAAAGATCATCATGATGTCACAGATCGCCAAAATTTGTTAAGTCATCGCGACGTCGCTATGACATGACATGATTGCATCATCACATGACATTGTCGTCGCTTGGTCAAATGTGGGCCGATCATGGAGGCAGTGCAAAACCATATTAGGTGCAGAAAACATTCTTGGGGGTGGGGAGATGAATATAGATGGCTTTCGCCTTCGAGTTGTCTAAAGAGAATGCATATATAAGAGACACTGTGAGTTTTTTTGCATTCACATACTGCATTCTTAGGGTGTCACTGAATTATACATTTGAGGTTCCTTTGAAGCTGTAGGGACTCTGTGCCACTAAGAGCTCATTATGAGAGAAGTTATGTGCACAATCTTATCATTCGGTGATTTCAATTAGTTCCATTGATGACCTGGTAATTGCCATAACACGGATGCACTTTTCAACAACACCTTCTGTTCACCAGCTAGTAAGCACAGAGAACGTGGATTTGAGTCTTGCAGTACGCTTCTGTTGACCGCAAGCTTTTGCACACCGTTACAGATATATAATTTTCTTCTGCTTTTATTACACCTTGAAACCTTTGAGGAAGCATTCCTGGCATTTTAAAGCGTGTATTGCATATCATTGTTCACGTTTCAGGAATACTTTCATTCGCAAAAGTCAACAGTGTGCAAGTATGTTAAGCGACAAACACTGTATAAGCACATCCTTTGGTTCGTACTTTCGTCACGTATTTCTCTGGTTGTGTGGTGTACTTCCCGTGGTCCTTTTGACATTCCATACCTCTGGTTGGCTAGTGTGAAAGTTATTTTAATTTTACGGCACATTGGAACCTACCGTATACGTCAGACCTAACTGCCTGTAGTTCGCCTTGCGGACGCAATTAAGACAGCTTGTATACTTTTTACAAAGACTGCACAGTCAGTTACTCAGTAATGTGTCATGTTCACGATGATACCAAAAATGTGACGTACAATTGTTGCAGAATTGTTTTATCACCAGATGCTCTAGCTTGTTACTATATGCGTTTGTGTTATTAGATGACAGCTTCTGCACATTTGCTCAGTCTGATGCTGGGTCCACTGTGCGACAACACATGCTCGTGCAATTCTTCAAAAACAAGTTACAGAAGGAAACGGCATGGTAACACTGAACCTTTGCTGTGTCGCAAGGGAACCACGTCAGATACTAACACAGGACGTCATTGCTAAACCATACGTCGTATTGATTTATAACTTGCCTGTGCTTTTACAGCGGATGCATCTTGTGAAATATTGTACCACTGTGGCGTTAATTTGTCTCATTCTGTGACTTTATCACTTCCCTCCACATTCCAATCTCTCATGACCTTGAAGCTTTCAACCTTCACTCTTGTGAAGTTTCCAGCTTTGCTGTTCTGTTAAACTCAGGTTTATGGACGACACATACTTAGGTGTGTTGATGATCTACCAGTTAGGAAGCTGTAAGCAAACAGCTGTCTTAACAAAAATAAGACGTCTGAAGCCATATTATGCGAGAATTCATCCTTTTCTTCGATTCTATCATTTTTTAGCACCTGTTGCAACTAGTGGCCAATAGTACGGGCAAAAAGAAAGGGTGTGGCATCATTCCAGTCAATCCGTGCGCTTGAGAATTATACGACTTTGACATTATGACCGAAGGTCTAGGCAGTGTGCCTAGTTTGTGTGCAGGTTGTTGGTTTCACTGTTTTCCTAGTGTCAACATGGTAATCTTCATTTTTCACTGCAGTATTGTAACTGAGGAGTGTGCATTATACATACCATACTTCACCAGCTTTCTGCGGTAGTGACGCATGCTCGTTCGAAGTGCAGTGATTAAGTGCGTCAGTAGCGTTACATATTGGGTGCATGCCTACTCATTATCGCAGAAGAGCGCTATCATGATTTGCTTTTTGATGCCATAAGAATGACTGTGCAACGTGTTCTGTAATACTGTTGTTGGCAGCTTCACTGCAAACATTGAACAAAGCACAGTATCATGTACAGGATTTCGGTATGTGTGT